>NW_009937069.1:23418-34012 GCF_000696875.1 Nestor notabilis
AGTATATTTGTTCTCCTTAACTGAAATCCATTCACCTTGGCAATATAAGCTCATGATGGAGAAATCGCCCAGAAGATAAGATCATTCCTATTAGGAAATAAAGTAACTGGGCTCATGAAGATTTAAATTACAATGAAAACATGTTTATTGTCTTAACTCATCCTAGTAAATGTAAAAATGTAATTATTTGTCTCCTCTGTGTATGTGTATTTGCTTACATGTAACCAAATTGCATTTTATGGCCATTTATTGGTTAATGTTTAACTTTTATTTGTTCCTTACCACACAAACAGAGAATTCCACTTTTTGCTATACACAGGCAGTTTTAATTGAAACTGAAAAGAAGTTACATGCATAAATTTAAGCAAGATAATTCAACTTCCAAAAGAATTTTTGCATATTTGTTCTAGTTTCTTGCTACCTCAGTACAGCGAAGGAAAGCTTTCCTTCTTCTAGTCAGTTTCCAGTTTCCAGGAAAGATGTGGGCAAACAGTTTCTCCTCTCGATCAGCTATGTACATATAATGAATTTTTCTTCATATGTCCCTTGAATCTTGTTTTTGTTCCTTTAACTTGTCTTTCTAAATTTATACCTTATTTCTATTGTGTCTTCACACTTTTCTACGTGTTTCTTATTTTTCTTTTGATTTTTCATTTTTCTTCTGGCTTATAATTTATTCTTACCATTACTCCTTTTTGTGTAAATGATCCCAGTCTTACCACTCCCCTAAAGATCTCTTCCTCCTTCCATATATCCGAGGAGAGTTACTCAGAGCTGAGACTCCTTTCTTGAGGGGGGAACTGCTGTTCTCTAAGAATGCCTCTTTCTTGTCTGCATAGAAAAGCAAACTAGATGACTAGCTGGTTAGATAAACTGATTTTCATGGTAAGTGTAATTTTCCTTACATCCTTGACCTGTACAGGTATTAATGAAAACAAAAAAAGGCAGAAGAAATACTAAGTATAGCTTCTAAAATCTGAGACTGTCAGTACAGTGAAAGCTGATGAAAACAGCGTTCAGTCACAAAGGTACATTGACATAGTGTACTGACATCATACAAGATGGTGGTAACCCTTTGACAAAAGGGAATTACTACAAAACCATCCCTTATTTCTTTAGCTTCCACCTTGATCTCGTCTGGCCAAACCCGTTTCCTGTTTTGGTAAGTTCTCTTCTGTCCTCATTTCATGAATGAACCAGCAGAATGACAGTTCTGTAAATAAATTTTATTTATAAACTGATTACTCTACAGGTGTAGATCATGGAGCTTGCCATCCTTCCTTGATCAATCAAAACATTCTTAATGAGCTACTAATGTTCTCTCCAATTATCATATTCCTGTGAACCACTCAGGCACTCTACACACCCTTGATAAATACAGCATATTGAAGGTGAGGAAGTGTGTTCAAAGCTCACAGTTAAAGGGAGCAATATTTGCTTTCTAAATCACTGACCCAACAACTGTTAACATCAGTAAGAGTGTTTAGCTACAATTGAGTAATTAAGAAGTATGAGATTGATTCTGATCTGGCAGCACCTCCTATATGTCCTAGGACCTCCTATAGGTCCTATATGAAGACCTCTGACAAAACTGAAAAACTGACATACAGAATTCTAGATGCAGTTTCAGGCATCTGAGGCAGGAAGGAGCAAGTAACTACAGTATTTTCCTCCACCAGAAATGAAAAAAAATATGAAAGAAATATTTTCTATCTATCTTGTCTAACCTTACTAAGACCATGTGTGATCTCTGTAGGACATGCTGCCACCTTTATAAGGCAGCAAAATACGTTACATCTTGACTGCAGTTCTTTATAGGGGGTGTTATGTGCTCTGTCTCAAGCGTGGAAACTGTTCTCGCAAGAGTTTCCACTACTCAACATCCACAGTGGTTGAACGGGATGTGAAAGAAACAGCATACAGCTCTAACAGTTTGCACTGGTAAAGACTAATTCCTCAGCTGTTGTCTGGCAAGGAAAGCTTACCCTTCACAGCACATTTCTAAGGACTGAGCAGGTTAACATGGGCAAGGGCATGGTTGGGGGACAGGATATTTCACTCCTGAAAATGTAAGATGAATTTGAATGCACATTCTTGAGGTTTTGGTACAATGTGAGTGTTGCCATGCAGATGTGCTACAGAGCTACCAAATGTGGGCTCACTCAACAGTAAAGGTGCATGTAGCTATTTATTTTCAGTCTTAAATTCTTAATATAATTTTTCCTGTTACATGACATTTCTCTCATTGTCTGAATGGCATTGAATGCCGTTGCTTTGATTCAGCCCTACCTGAAATCTTCATCCAGCACTTTTCTTATCTTTCATTCTGTATTATATCTCATTGTCATTGTAAGTTTTTTCTCCACTGAAGTCTAAAATTCCTTGGTTTTACAAATGTTTCAATACTATTCTTCCAAGTGGAAATAAGATATGATACATCTCATATCCCCAATTCGCATGCTCTTCACTCACGTTAAAATCAGTTCAAAGAGTTTAGAAAAACCTTCAAACTGTCCCTGAGACTTTTCCAAACCAAATGTCCATACATTCAACTCATTTTCTGTCTGCCTAAACTAATAATAAAAGAGAAGAAATAGCACTGAAGTCTATTTTTTCATATATATATACACACATACATATATACACAGGAGTGAAATAGCTAGGTGAGGTTTATGAATAATGGGATTTAGTACTTTTTAACAGTAAAAACTCAGTTCAGTGAGGACTTAAATTAGCTACATTACTGCATGTACATGGATTTCACCCCTCCATTATGTGTTACAGCACAATGAGATTGACATGGAAAGGGTGATTTAATGGGACATCAAATTAAACTAGGAAGAAGCAAACTCAAGGCAAGCAAAAAGAGTATTTTTTTATCCAGCAGACAGTTAAAAGAGTGACACTCCTTGCCAAAATATGCTTCAGATGTTTAGGGTTTACAAGGGATCAGAAGAGACCACATGAGATAATTGAAATGTAGTCTATGAGTACTGAAGGTAGATGCAATCTATGAGGACTCAACTAATGAAATTTGTAACAACTTTATCTACCTCAGAAAGTCTATGAACTGCAAATGTTGGAGGACAGTACGCTGAGTTCTTTAAAGAAGGATTATCTATGATACAGTCTAGATATTTGCCTGATCGTAGCCAGAAACAAGACAAAACAGGTGATTAGATCTGATACCAAATGGCTACTGTAACATAAAAGACCGTAAAACTGCTGCCTTCTCTGTAAAGTATGTATATAGGGAGTTTATACAGGGAGTTTAACCAGGAAGTATGGACTTAGTGAAAAATGTCAGGAAAACACATTAAAGCTCATAAAAAAAGATCTGCGGAGGGATGAAACATAACAGTATTTCCCAGATGAGTTATTTCACACTAATAGAACCAGAGGATTTATATCAGATTCATGAAAAGTTTGTTGTAGAATACTTATATTGTAGGTAACTAAGCTTATCTAGTAATTTTCCTGATTTAATGGTTATCAAAATCAAATATCTATTATTTTCTATTGTTCTAGTTTATTAGTACTGTAGAAGAATGGGATTTAATTGTTGCTATTTCTTGAGATACTAGCTCTTTCTCTTATTTAGAATCCTATTTGTCTATTTCTAAATGATACACATATAAATCAAATTAAATTGGTGGTTCCACAAAGGTAAAAGAACAGGTAGGTTTTGTTAGGTTATGTGATAAAACTCATCTGCAGACCCACAAAAACCTCAAAGAGACAGCAGGAGGGGTCAAATAATGTCCAAATAACACCCTGCCAGGCTACTCCCGGTTCCATCACAGAAGCCACTAGTCTGTCAAAGGCCCATCTCCACAAGCTCCAAGGAGCACAGGGGTGAGCAGTGGCAGGCAGGAACTCAAATTAAGGAACCAGCAGCTTGTCTGAGCACTTTCCAGGTGCCTCAGAGACATCAGACCCCCAATCCAGGTGTGAAACCTATCAAGATAGTCAACAGGAACAGCTCTCCAGATCACCTTGCAGACTGAGGGGCATTACTGCCCAGGGGTATAGGGCCAATTACAGGCTACAGGAGAAGAGCAGTTCAGGATTGCACAGAATTTATGATGACATATTTAGAGAAGCAACCAAAGGCAGAAAAAGGGTGGGGAGGGCAGAGAATTTTGTAAGAATTGACTAGGAAAACAGAGTGGTAAGGGGTAAAAAAGGGCCAGACATGAGTGACTGGTTTGCTGATTAGTACACTTGTCTGGTGATGCTCTGTGCCTGTTCAGGTTCAGTGCAGGCTACCTTTTCTTATTAAATTCCTTTCTAACTCTTCCCTGGGTAAAGGCTTTCAATCCTGTGTACACATATGTGCATGAAGGTGTGAGGGCATCAGCTGGATCCAGACCATGGGTTGAAGGACCTATGCATCACTGGAGTGAGTGCAGCTGTGTGAGTGAGTGCATTATCATTAGCAAAGATCAAGCTAGACTAGCTGGTGAATGGACAAAGTGGCCTGGGAGTAAGGGAGTAATTGGTTTCCAAGGGCTGCCTTTGGGTGTGAGGGCATTTGTATTGCTAAGGGTAAGAGCAGAGGAGCATCAGCTATGGGATCAAGGGAGTCCTGGCCCATTCTGTTGAGTACATGTGAGCATAACAGTCTGTATCAGCAGCAGGAGCCAGGCTGTGTCCCTGGGGGCTTTCATGTCCAGGTGCCAAGAACTGAGGAGGCTGGGATCTAGGTGACAGCTGCTGGAGGGATCCAGCTCAAACGTGTGTATTGCAGCAGCCTTGTCTTTCTCTGGCTGTTGGATCTAGCATGATACATTTTCTCTAAGTGCTTCAAATATATTGTGTCTTTTCCCAAGCTGCTTGTTAATTCTGTTTTAAATATCAAAGTGCTGCTAGATAAAGGCAAATGGATAACATCAGGGAATGAAGAGAAGTTGTATAAATACACAAGGAACAGTAAAGGTTTATCAACAAATGTAGAATTAAGTAACTCAAAACTTTTTTTTTTTTTTTTAAATGTGTGGTAATGTATAGTACACAGTTATTTTTAGATCCTGTTATTCTGTAGATAGGGAGGTGATGGGAAAAGTGAGATAAGGAAACTGGAAAGATGAGGTTACAATTTCTCTGATGAATTTAAACATACAAAAATTGGGCAACCATGTAAAAAGCTTACTATCATATAAAAGGTTACTAAAATTGCTTATAGAGAAGGGGTGTCCTTGTTCTGGGCCTAGATTTATAATATAATATGGGTAAGTAGGGCATTAATAAAGATAACAAAAATTCATGGAAGTCTTTCAGCAGAAAAGGCATGACAGTCAAAAACACTCTCCAAAAAACAAAAAGATTGCTATGCAGACCCATAGCAGTAGCCATATAAGCATCACTTTCAATTACCTTCATCATCCACTTGAGGTCAATTTGAAAGACCTCACAGGATCTTAAATACAATCATTGACTTGTTTACTAGCTACAACTCCTATCCATATGATTTGGCATGAAGTAAGAACAGTCTCAAGGCTTTTCTGGGATGTTAACAGTTTTAGCAGGTTACAAATAGGCAAGATAATCTGTACAGCTGTTTGCTAGTGCTGAAATCTCCTGCAAACCAGGCATGTTACTTTGTAAAGTGTTCTCCCAATTTCTTCAGGAAAATCCAGAAAAGATTACATGAGTTGACTTAAAGAACAATTCATCACAGTGCTGATTTGACTTGGGAAAAATAAAATGACAGTAGTTATCATGAGCTTCATGGATTTTGCTCGTAAGTATTCAGTCAGCATTTTTGAGGAGTTCCACATTACTCAAAGAATAACCCTTGCAGAAGTTGCATTTAATTATCATGTACATTAATACAAAATGACAAACCCAAAATATATAGTTACAACATGTGATTCATTGTAGAAGTGACACTTTCCTGCTAAGCCAAAGCTCACTTTTTATTTTATGCTTAACATGATTAACTTTACACCTACTAATAAGTAATAACTGATCTCAGTGATTAGACTGAAAACTTAAGGAGCGTCCTCTGAATATGTAGTCTACTATTCCATTTATGGTTAAATACGGGGGCTTTAACTGAAGTTAAACTATTAACATTTTTTAAATGTAAAGCAACAAAAAATACATATATACTCAAATCAGAGTACTCCATTGCAAATCCCAGTTGGAAGGACCCTAAGTTGCATTCAGCCGAGTACAGTCACAGAGAACTATATAAACCATTGGGGGGGGGGGGGAAATCACTGCATGCTGACTTCAGAAAGATACTGCTTTTAGTAGCTTAATCTGGATTTTACTAGAACAGAATAGGCAAGGGAACAGTAACATGAAAATTCTTCTCAGCCATAAAACTAAGCTGAATGATTTCAAAAAGGTAAATCTGTACTTGGAACAATTCATCTTAATTTCCACTAATATAGACAAAAAAACCCCAACAAACCCAAACAAAACAAAAACCAAACCACAAACAAACCCCAACCAAACCACAAAACAAACAACAAAATCTCAACAAAAAACCCACAGTCAAACAAACAGACAAACAGACAATGCTTTCTAAGATTACAACGTCAGCAAACAATCTTAGAAAATACCCATTTTGCAGTTGGTCAGAGGATGCATGATATATGATACACATGATACTTCGCATATTCCTGCAATAAATTCTCCTTTTGCAGAGACCTTTTTGACTAGTTTGTGAATTTGTTTTTTTATAGTATGGCTATACAACTTTTTTCATATATAAAAAGAAGAGATGGCATAAAAATGCTACTATTCCTTAGACCAGTAAAACAGAAACATGGGATAAATCTCCTCAATTTAATAATACAGGTTATACCTAGACTATAATCGCATTATAGCAAAGTTCTGAAAAGATACTTGCCATCACTGTTGTAACAGAACATCTTTCTTGCACAGTCTGTTTTTCTTCACTGAGAGGACAGTAGGTCTAGAAATGGACTTAAACTTCAGCTCACAGGAAGACCTGGAAAGTTAGCAATTTACGCCTTTCATAAGCAGCAGATATCCAGAGAGTTAGTTTAATCAGCTATATACTGAGTGTTATATGTCACCTCAGTTGAGTTACAATTTGCTAAGATATGGATAAATACAGTAAAAAATAAAACAAAGATGCAAACCTTGAAACAACCATTGTGTTGCACAGAAATATCTTGGCAGATGATATTAATCATATGTAGAGGATAGCATAATAATTTTTGTTCAGGATTAGAGATAGTATGAAATACTTAATCCATGGTAAAAGAAGAAGAAAAATACGAGGTTACCTATGCACAGTATAAAAAAGATCCTGGAAACTTAGGTTTCATTAATAATTATTTTCAACAATTTTTCAGTGTGGAGTTGAAAAGATCTTGGCATCTTATGATAAAAGAGCGTTCACAAGGTATGAATACTGTGGAAAATGCCATACATATATCAGATCATAGTGCTGGGAAGGGGCAATCAGGCAAAAGGGTTAAAACCTTCATATATATTCACATACATGTGAATGATACTACCTCAGCAGAACCATAATGATGCATTTGCAGTTATGTAAGTATTTCTTTTCCTTAAAAGCTCATTATCCAATCTGCGCTATGTATGTACACAAATAAATGTTCTAATTATTAGGAGAATTTCTTTACAATTTCTGATCCTTTTTTTGCTCTAAGGTAGTATGTCCTCTTCCTGGTCACAAGATTGAGAAATATGTTTAGGGTTTCCAAACAAAGACCTTAAGGTTTTCAGGTAAAACTCACTGTACCTCTTATCCATCATATGATGAAGTAACACTGCACCCAGTACATCCACTGTGAATTATAGAAGGTTGCAAAAATATCTTTAGAGCTTTTCATTTAATTTCCCTAATCTTCATTTCGTGTGATACTTATGAAATTCTCTTGGTGGTTGTGTTAAAGGACTCAGGCAAGTATCAGTCAAAGCACTAATGGATGTCGTGGACAATTCATAGAAGCACTAATGAATTACCTAAGTGATTATTTTCACATTCTCATAGCTACCAACATGAGTAACATAATGTTCACTATTGTTCAGAAACAATTTCTAAATTAAATAATTGCCATGAACCATGCATGCGCACCTACTATCACCCTTTCACATGATGAAGAGAACAACCAAGACAGATGTAAAATATTTTCAGAACAACAATTCACAAGCTGATGGTGGTATGGCATTGTCTTATTTATAGATGTCTTTGCTAGCTTCAAAGCATGTGTATTTTTATTGTCATGCTTAGAAAGAGAGCATATGCTATTTGTGGACAGGATTTGTTTTGAACACAAGGAGAACACCTGTGAAAACAACACTAAGAAGAGATGAGTATTTCATAAAGAAAGCAGGGTGTTAATTTGAAAGTCAATAATAACAAAGACCCACTTACAGCATTATTCTGCAAAACATGAGAAAAGTATATATAAATTTCTATAGCTGTATAGACTTTGGAGTATTTTTGCTAGACAAAAATCCAGTCTACTCATATTTTTTTTGCAATTGCTATGAGAATTGCATTTTCCAAATATATATCCAGATTATTTCCTGTCCTGGAAAACTTATTTTCCAACATTCTCTGTGGAATCTTTCTTCTGAACTAGACTTCTAAGTTGACCATTAAAAATCAAACGATATAGAAATCACTATGAGCACAAACAAAATCTGTTTATGTGAAGTAGTGGTGTTTTGGCTTAAATAACTTTTGTTAAGTACTATTTATCTAAGTTACTACTAGCTTTTAATGTTCAGCAATGAGCAATGTAAAAGAAAAGGAAGAAAAAGATGTGGGTTTATGATTGTTTTCCATGGAGGCTAAATTTCTGTGTGAATACTAAAAGCACAGAAAATAAACACAGGAGTCAGAAATAGCAGGAAACAGGCAATTAATGGTATTTTATGCATGTATGCACATATAATGTCATTTTAGAATAAAGAAATAGGTGAAGGCTATATATGAAGGCTATAATTCTATCACTTTGCTTTCCAGCAAACTTTGAAAATGTTTGTGCATTTAATGATATGTAATATGACATCCCAGAGAAAGGAGAAGTGAACAGCCAGACTTCTCTATTACTGGTATCAGTGGTCTACAGCAAAGAGAATTCATCTGAACTGTAAGCAGGCTAAAACCGATTTTTTTCTCTTTGTAACAGTGTTTCTGGCTGAAAATGAGAGGAAATATTTTGTTTTTATTTGATACAGTTACTGCAGAGATAAAGAGATGAAGGGCTTAATAGCACTAGTAGCAGTGAATCCATACTAGGGCTATTTGGCCTGCAAATTACAGAAGCTAAAATAGAGATCTATAAAATCCTGAGTGTCATGGAGTATGTTGTTTACTCTTTTTCCTAGTGAAAGATCTATGGTGCCAGATTCAGAACAAATAAAAGGAAATAATTCTTCACACAAAACACAGTTAAGCTATTCAGCTGTTTTCTGTAGAACATTTTGAGTGCTCTACGTTTACCTGTGTTCAAAAGATTTGAACAGATTTTTAAAGAAAAATTCTTTGAGACCTATTAAATAGAAAGAAATAGTTTTTGAGCCAGGAAGACCTTGAGTTACAAATCATTATACATTGGAACAACGCAAGCATCTGGGAAAACATCAATACACGTCCCGTTCCTACACACTTTCCTATGCACCTGCATTGCTCCTGTCAGAAACCGCACATCAAACTGGAAGGATTTTAGTACTAACTTTATCCACCATTCTTTGGCTTTATTTTTAAACATGCCATTTGTAAATAGAAACCTATTGCATATCATGCCATTTGTAAATAGAAACTAATTATGTATATGTAGACTTGCAAAGGGATTCAACTCCAAGTCAAGAGCTCTATAAACAAACAATAATGAAAACAACAATAATAAATACTACATTTTTTAACATTTATTCAAGTCAAATCATGGTTCAAGCCCAGCCGGCAACTTGGAACCACACAGCTGCTAGCTCAATCCCCCCGCTCTTCGCTCCTTCCCCCGCTCCCGGAGGGATGGGGAGGAGAATCAGAGGAATGTAACTCCCACGGGTTGAGATAACAGCACTCTAGTAACTAAGGTATAATACAAACCACTTGCCATTTTATTCCCCAAAATTGAATCTCTCGTGCAGGTCCCTTGACCTTACTCCATTTTATGGCAAAACCGGCCCTCAGCAGGATTTGGATGATTTTCCTCCCTTCCTCAAAAACTTCTTTCGCTGTATCACCCCACCTGATCCTGCAGGTAAAACCATAGGGTGCCCTGTGGTGTGTACCTTCTATATTTTCTCTCTCGAGCAGTAGGGTGCCTTCTGTTAATAGCCGAGACGTGGGTTGGTACACGTGGGGAGCTGGATAGATCGGATAAATCGTCTCTCAATTGTTTGAACTCCTTGGATAGTTTTTCCACAGCCGAAATGATGGAAGGGGTGAGATTGTCTTTGAAGTCTCGGAACTTTTTGGTGGCCCTTGGTCACCCCCCGTCACTGCTGCCAATGAGTGCGCATATGATGATGGTGCAACCCGTGTAAGTTTCTGCCACATGGATCGTGTACGTTCAATCTCATCTGGATTTATGGACGTACCCCTGACATCTGGCCTACGATAGATCACCTCTACAAT
>NW_009937070.1:0-1173 GCF_000696875.1 Nestor notabilis
GCCAGGATGCAGGATGTGGGAGAGATACAGGATGCATGCACGCTGTGCCAGGATGCAGGCGGGATGCATGCCAGGACATGATCACGCTGTGCTGTGCCATGCTCCCGCTGTGCCCAGCTGGAGATCTCTCAGTTCCCCCAAAAAGAAGCTGGTGACCTGAGGTGTAAAGATGAGACTAAAGAAACATGGCTTAAATTAAACAATTAGCCCCATTTGTGCAGGGAACTGTTGTGGATTTCTGGGGTACTGGAAACTGCAGATGGTGGTGTAGGATAAGGAGCAGGAGCAGGACCACAACTCCCTAAGAAGTCATGCTGGATTCTCCTGGGCATGGGAATGGGGATAGAAAGGGTCAGGGTCCCTGCATTAAGTTCCCCCTGCACTGAGCCCCGGTCCTGCAGGGCTCCTGCTCCCACAGTCACCTGAAGCTGCAGGAAGGACAAAGCTCTTTTCCTTTCCTTGGCTTGTTCCTTGCAGAGGGACCCTCTGGGGGCTCCTTCAGTGTTAAACACCAGCAAAAGTTCCATTTTTCAGGGCCTCCTTTCTTCACCATTCCCTGATGTGAATTAAGACCCCCATGGTGCGGGTCAGTGCCTCTCTGTGCTGCTGGCTTGCCCTGTGGCATGGCCTGAGGTGGGCAGCGAGCAGCCCTGGGCACCCCACAAGTCTGGGGAGAGCAACCGAATTGGGGTGCCAATGGCACAGCACTAGGGTGGGATGGGTTTGGGATCAGTGGGGGTCTGGAGCAGGCAGGGTTGCCGTTCCCTGCCTGCTGCTGCCCGCACCCGGTGCCCATCCGGCCCCGAGCTTCTGCAACAGGAAGCGCCGTCATGCGCGTGCCCCAAAAACCCCTGTTTCTTCCTCATTTTCTCTTTCCCCCGTGGCAGGGGTGAGGCGGCGAGTGGCTCCGGGGAGCCCAGGCTGGCTCCATGTATCCCGAATCCACCACTGACTCCCCGGCGCGACTCTCGCTGCGGCAGACGGGCTCCCCAGGGATGATTTACAGGTAAGGGGACGGGGCGGCGATGGGGCTTCAAACCCGGGCTCACAGCGCCCCAAAACCTCCTGGACTGCAAAACCCCACATGGCAGCAGCGGTGGGTCTGGGTGCCATGGGATGAGCGGGTGCTTTCAGGGAGCCACTGCACGGATGCAGCAGGGGTGGGGGCCACCA
>NW_009937070.1:1189-1397 GCF_000696875.1 Nestor notabilis
CTCCACCTTGCTAATGGGGTTTGTGGCATCTTTCTTCTTTCTCCTCTTTGCTGTCGGAAGCGCGAGGTACGGGAGCCCCAAGCGCCAGCTCCAGTTCTACAGGTAACCCGGCCCCTTTCCCCCCCCAAAATCCCCCCGGTAAGCAGACACGACCAAAGCCCATGCCCATGCCCAGGGCTCTCCGGCATCACCAGCAGAGGGTGGGCCT
>NW_009937070.1:1633-1959 GCF_000696875.1 Nestor notabilis
GAAGCATCATTAAGCAATACACAAGCAACACTTGCGTGCCCTCTCCATCCTTTTACTGTCTGAAGTGAAGGCAGCACTTTTCCCTGCACACTGTGCCAGCAGCCGCCTCGGTGTTCCTGGGGCTGCTGCAGCCCCAGGACCAGCCCAGTGCTGGACCCAGCCTGGCTATGACAGGGCAGGGGATGAGGGGCTGCCCCCCAAAGTTGCTGCAGCCTCCCTGCTCCGTCGCCTCGTGTAGCAAAAGGAGAGTCTGGCAGCAACAGGGTGGCTTTGATGGTACTGCAGGTGCGCCTGTCCCAGCACTGCCAAGCCACTGGTGGGTGTTG
>NW_009937070.1:2362-3066 GCF_000696875.1 Nestor notabilis
TGGGCGGCAGCAGCCCCCGTGTACGGTTGAGTCGGGGCCGGCAGCATGGGGATGGGCACAGCCTGTGCGGGCAGCAGGGAGGGTGATCTGCACAGGGCGATGTGTTGGCTTGGGGAGGTTTTCATTTGGGGCTTGGGGTCTCTGGTTTTAGGCAGGCTCTTGGTTGCCAACAGATTCCCAGCTTGGGTAGAGCCTCTCCAAGCAGCTTCCCTGCACACCCAACTGTCACCCACTTGCTGTGCCCCTGATGCGCGCTAATGGTTCCCTGTTATCCCACAGAGCCGGTGTCCCATCCCCATCCCTGCTCCTTTCCCGCTCGGGCACAGCACTGCTTGGGCTGCGGCAGCTCCTGCTTCTTCAGGCAGTGCCAGGATTTCTGCTAACAAACCGCCTGTGGATGAACCCGCTGCCTCCGCGCTCTCTCCATCACCCCGTAATGCAAACCAGGGAGGTGTCAAAATGAGGCGGATGGTGGATTCCTGCCCCATTCCTCAAAGCATCCCAAACCAACCCTGGCTCGGCTCACTGCAGCTGTTTCATTGGAGCTGTAGAGCAGCCATGCAGATGGCTCAGGCTTTTCCTGGCCGCTGTCAATGAAAGGGATCCCACCGGAGCTGGGTGCTGCACCCACACCCAGCAGGAGCCACCAGCGCTGCCCCAATTAAAACCAACAGCCACAGAGAAGGACTGGTGCCAGCCATGCC
>NW_009937070.1:3142-3376 GCF_000696875.1 Nestor notabilis
ATGTTCCCAAGCCGTGGCTGCGGAGCAGCAGCACTGGGTGTTGCAGGAGCTCCCCAGGGCTTCAGTCTCCCCTTGCCTTGTATCTTCTCGGTTTCCTTCTTTCTTTGAGGTCACACCTCAATGGCAGAGAGCACTTTGCTTTCGGCTCCTGCTGCTGTAAACTTGAGCTTCACAAGGAAATAAAACACCACCGGTGGGAGCCTGGCCGGAGCCTGATGCCGGCGCAGCTCCGGC
>NW_009937071.1:0-704 GCF_000696875.1 Nestor notabilis
GGGAAGCGGGATGGGAACAAGCACTGAACAAGCAGGGGGATGGCTCCCCACAGGCTATTCACCAACAACCCCTTCAGCACCCCCGAAAGTCCGGGGAGCCCTTCACACCCCGGCAGGATAAGAGTGGGGAGGAGCAGGATTGGGGTGACCCACCCTCCGCCTGGGCACGGCACTTGGGAAAGCGAATGCAAATACATCAGGGCTGTTAGGATAATGCCGAGGGAGGGAACGACGGAAAGAGGGAGGGAGGGGGAAAGGCAGTGCTGACATTTCAAAGAAACCTCCAAAGAAGGAAGCAGAGCACGAAGAGCCAGCTGGGCTCCATCACAGCACATCCCTGCTCCACGAGCACCCGGGACCACCTTGGGACATGGCTCACCCGCGGTGCTGCCCGGCCTCTCCCAGCCACTGCATCATGGAAACCATCCCTGTCTGTCAGTGGGACCAGCACCAGCGCCCAGCTCAGGGATGCTCCCACTGCTCCTCAGCTGGAACAAGTGGTCCCTGACATGAGGGTGGTGAGAAGCAGCCAGGGATGGGAGTCACATCCCCACTATGGGCAGAGGATCATAGAGTCACAGCCTGGTTTGTGTTGGAAAAGACCTTAAAGCTCATCCAGTTCCAAGGCCGTGCCACGGGCAGGGACACCTTCCACTAGAGCAGGTTGCTCCAAGCCCCTGTGTCCAACCTGGCCTTGAACACTG
>NW_009937071.1:933-5050 GCF_000696875.1 Nestor notabilis
GCTTTTTCAGCCTGGAGAAGAGAAGGCTCCGGTGAGACCTTAGGGCAGCTCCAGTGTCTAAAGGGGGATGTGCCAACCAACAGCATCACTGCTCCCAAACCAGCTAAATCCACCTCTTTAGGGCACCCTGGGCCAGAGCTGCTCTCCCTGCATGCAGGAGCCAAGTGGTGCCATCCCTGCTCTCCTTGCAGGTACACTGCTGGCCACCAGCCATGCATGGACAGAGAAACCTGCCCACCAGAACAACGGGCAGCACCAGCCTCAGTTTACCCCTGGTAAACCCACCCTCACTGGCTTGTTCCCCATGTACCCACAGCAGCAACTCCCCTGCTCCTCACCCAGCCACCGCCACCCTCCACAGTGAAACAGATGGGGGTCAAGGTCCCCCAACAGCCACAGGCTGCGTGCCAAAGCTAATGCTCACCCGCCACGGAGGAAGAGGAGCTGCCAACCAAAGAGCTGTGCCCCCTTTTGGTGATGGTAGCCTTGGGGAACAGCGTAGCAGGAGTAGGAAAAGCTGCTCCTGGGTGTTCTGGGTGCTGCAGGTAGGAGTCACAGCATCCTCCTGTGGGTCTGTCACAGGTACCATCACCCCTAATGGCACAGTCACTCGTTCAGTGGCACAGGAGGGTTGCACCAGGAGCCTTTATCCTGGCTCAGATAAAGCCCAGAGCAGGCTCCACTTTCCATGCACCAGCTGGGCTATTTCACAGTCATTACTACCAGAGGGAGGGCAGGAACATGGATCCTCCACGGCCCATGGCGCAGACACGCTGCAGGGCTCTGAGCAGCAGCTCAGGGATGAAGGGGCTCATCTGGACCTCCCAGGAGGGCTGTGGAGGAGAAGGCAGTGCTTTTCCTCAGGGAAAACATCAAAGACAAACCCTCTAAAGCTCCTCTAGTTTTTCCATCAAGGTAAGGAGCAAGAGAAGGGAATAAATGCACTAAATGATAAAACAAAACTACTCAATGCTGCTTTTCTTCCCCCTCTCCAAAGCTGAGAGCAGCAGGACAGCCTTCCTGCCTCCCCCTTGCCCTTCCACAACCCACAAAGCTTTCCAGCTCTCAAAAACGAGGCGTGCAAAACCCAGGGACCCCCCACATTACCCTGCAGTGTGAGCAGGAGCTGCATTGAATGCAGCCCAGCCAGGTGAAAAGCAGGAGCTGCTTTATAGCTGCTCTCCCTGCAGCTGAGGGTGCGAGAGCATTAACACCACCCAGCTGGGAAGGAGAAGGTGAAATGGGGACAGCAGGGAGATATTTCCCAGCACTAGGGAAGCTTGGTGCAGCCCGGATGCTGTGGGGCAAAGCACTGGTGGGTGATGCCAGTGGTGCTGCTGGTGGGCAGGATGCTGGCTGCATCCCAACCCATCCTCGTGGGGAAAGTGGGATGCTGGAAAAAGCCCGCTGAGCTCAGGGGGTTCCTCTCCAGGAGCCGACAGTCAAGATCCCATCGCATAAGCTGGATGCAGCCAAACAGCCCTCAAAGCCCCCCGGCCAGCATTTAACAGAGATCAGCTAATGGGAACCATCCCTGCGCCGCGGCCATCCCCGGGGCGTTGGGGCTATTATCTGGCGGCTGCCAGCAGGGGAGGTGGAGGCTCAGGCCCTGCCAAGCCCTAAATCCAGAGCGGAGCGGCCGGACAGGGGGGTACGGGGAGGCCAACCCCAGGATGTGGGGCTCTGCCAGCCCGGGACCACGGCAGGCAGCAGCAGGAGGAGGCAGGGAGCAAAAGCTGCCTGCAGCCCCCCCAAAACAAGAGTGAAACCCCTCATCTGGAGGTGTCACCCCTGTTTTCAGGGCGAGCATCCAGGCAGCTCCCAAGCAAGGGGCTCGCATGGCCACCGGCCAAACACACCCTGTGCGTTGGCCTCCTTCCTCTGTTTTTCTAGCCCTTTCTTCACCTCTCCCTCTCCTCCCGAGCCACATCCCTTTCTTTCGAGCGGAGCCCTTGAAAACCCTTTTCTCCCGGTTAACTGCAGCGCTCAGCACCCATGGGAAGGGATGTGGGGTCACCCCAGCACCCACGGCCCCTGCAAAAATATTCACCTTCAGATGAGCAAGTGCAAATGCTGAGTCCTTGCAAAGGGAGCACAGCAGGAACAAAAGCATTATAATACACTAATAAAGCAGAACCCTACACCCCTGGGGCTGCCCCGTGCAGCACAGGGGGTGCAGGGGGCTCGGCTCAGCCCCATGGGACTGGTGCAGGATGTGCTTGAGATGCAATAGGGAAGGAAATAAGGAATAAAGCCTAAATTGTGCAGGCGCAGCACGAGCGGGTCTGGCGGAGCCGCTGCAGCCAGAGGACATGTGCCAGCAGCAAGGCTGCTCCTCCGGCTCCAGCTCTGGCTTTCCATCCCTGGGCTGCTCCATCGCTGCAGCGTCTTCAACGCGCCTTAGATGACTCAAGCAGGAGGAAATAAAACGGAGCCCCGTGCTCCCCATGCTCCTGATAGGGGTGAGTTGGCCACGGGGTGTCCTGTGCCAGCCCCAGCCCTAGATCTGGCCAAAATCCCACGCCACAACCCGGTGGGAATGCTGCTCAGTGCTTCCGAAGCACCCAGAGTCTGGGGGAGTTCCGTGCCAGCACTGGGAGAGGGCAGTGGATGGAGAAAAGGTTGTGGTGGAAGAGGAGATGGAGGCAAATGTGGGATGAATTGCTGCAAGGAACCCCCTGTGCCTGGCCAGACACTGCCATGGGTTCATCGGAGCTGATGGCAGCCCTGGAAATCCCAGTGCCTGCCAGGTCTGCAGCACTCTGGGAAAAGAGTGGCTTGTGGGTGCTCTAAAACCAGAGCTCAGTTTTCCTCCAGCCCATCCCCATCCAGGGGCCAGCAGCCGGTTCTCCTTCATAAGCTCATCCCTGCCCTAATCCCGGCCCCGCCATCCAGCTGAGCAAGCGTTTCCGGCACCACGGCCATAAGGAATGGGGCCAGGAGCCAGCATCCCTCTGTGCTTACAAACCCAGGCTCCAGCACCCAGCACAGCACAGCTAAGCAGCACCTGCACCCCAAACCACAGTGCCCGCCTGCTGCACTCCCCTTCCAGTGCAGCTCCTTCTGGGATGGGGCCTGGGAGGCACAAGAAAAGGTTAATTTTGCCTCCTGCCCCTCGTCTGTGTTGGGTGCTGCTGTGAAGCTGCCCCAGGAGGAAGGGTGCTGACGTGAACACCCTCTGCCACCTTGCCCTGTGACACACTGCACACACCAGGCATGGAGCACCCTGCTCATGAGCCTCCCTGGAGCAAGGACTCTCAGCTCTGAGCTCTGCTCCGTGCACCTCAGCTGGTGTGAGAGGCTGCAGGCAGTGATCACCATGGCCAGGCTTTACCCCTGCTCCTACAATCACACTCCATCAACTGCTGTGCTCTCCATCCTCCCTGTGCTCTCCATCAACCCTACGAGTCCCACGGGAGCCCTGCCAGGAGGGAAGACAGAAAAGCCTGAGCTGGAAAAAGCGGGGCCCCCGGGGAGCCCTGCCAGGAGGGAAGGCAGAAAAGCCTGAGCTGGATCCAGCTGGGAAGCAGCCGGGCTGCTTTGCCAAGCCGGGCAAAGTCCTCGGCAAGGGCGGACGGCGTCTCCCGCGCACCCACAGCCCATGGGCAACGTCACCACAGTCACACAGCCAGGAGCGGCGGTGGCAGCCCCAAGCAGGGACATCCCAATCAGCTGGGGTCCACGGGGAGGGGGAATGGGAGATGCACCCGCTGTCCTCGGCACGCAGAGCGGGATGGCCGGGAGCAAGGGGAAGTCCGGGGATTTCCAGAGAACAAAGCGGCTGCTGGCAGCCGGCATTACTGGCGGTGGGAGGGCGAGTTCCCGGCTCCTGCTCCAGCTGGGGTTGGGAAAAGGCACAAAAAGCACTGGGAGTTTGTGTTTTATCTCCCCGGCAACCCCGGCCCCGTCAACAGGCCCCGGCCAAAACACGTTGGTGGAGAGCTCAGGGCAGGCGCAGCAGCATCCCATATGTGTGGGGTGACATCAGGGGAGTGTCACAGCCATGCGATGGGGTGGCCCAGGACCCAGGGCAGAGCTGGTGGCAGCCCGTGCCCTGGCAGGACAGTGGCCCTGCTTTAACTGTGTCGCTCCATCATCTTTTCTTGGGGACAGAGCC
>NW_009937072.1:0-10816 GCF_000696875.1 Nestor notabilis
CACTGACTGAGGGGTTGTCGCGCTCGATGAATACTGGGGCGACCCCTGCTAACCATTCGGACCTGGTGCCTGCTTTACTGCTCTGCGGGCGGCTTCCCACCTCCCCGGGTCCCTTCCTTTCCCCAAGAGAATCTGAAGGTATGTCCCTTCGGAAAGCCGTCGTTGCTGTGGATGCAGACCATCGGCAAAAGAAGCGCTGTTCCCAGCGCGGATCGCAGGGGGCGGAAGACCTTTATAAAAGATACTTGGAGCACAAACGTAGCCGCGAGTGCTCCAGCGGCAGGGGGACGCTCGCTGGCTCTGTCGGAAGAGTGCCGCCTGCGGGGCCGCCCAGAACTGCTCGCGACTCTGCGTCCGCGGTACTGCCCAGACCTGGAAAGACACATGTCTGATCTCCCTTTCCCCAGCTTTGCTCAGCTTGATGGAGAGGGTGGAAGAGCACATGCACTCCGTCAAAACTGTACTTTCGTTATACTAGTCTTCCTTCAAAGTAATAAAGAAGAGGTTTGTGTAGTTACCCTGTGCTAAGGAAACACAAATTATCTTTTCTGGAAAACCTCTTCTTTCTTTGGTTAACTCTTACAGAATACAGCTGGCAACTTAGCTCTTAAAGTAAGAATTGTATCAGTTTCTAGAACATAGTTTTTTGTTACACTGCCAGAAATGTGGGGTTTTTTGATAGGCATATCTGATAGGTGAATTAAAAATTTGCTTTTTTGTGAGTTTCAGTCTATTTCTTCTACATTTGTCTCATGCATAGAACAAAAAGCAGCATACAGTGGTTGCACAGTAAATCATATTCTTTAGAGCACCCAGAACTTAATTTCTACCCTATGTCAAATGTAATATTAAAAAATAATCATATTCAAGGAGAGGAGAGATCCCATGGAAGGGTAAGTGGCAAATGAAAATGTTTAGAAAACAACAACTGCAGACATTTGGGAGAGAAATAGTCATGCTCTTGCTCGTTAGCTAGCAGCTGCTAAGAGGAATTGGGAAAGAACTTCCATTGTGGATGGTTATTGCATGACCTCCTGCTACCATTCTTATTTTTCTGTGAACTGAGCTGCTGATACTGGCTATTACCCAACTAAGGCCCTGGACCACAAGAGTGATTTGGGAAGAATGCAAGAATTGCACTATATTCTCTTTCTTCATCTTTCAGTTAATCTGCTGAACAAGTTACTTGCATCCAAGTGGTTTAAATTCTGGCTTAAAATACTAAAATAGACTGTACTGACCAATTACAACCCAGTATTATTTTGCTTATCTGTCAGATCGTGAAACCAAGCGAGAGATGCCTGGAAATGACTTTTCTTTCCACATAATGGAAGTAAAGCACACCCATGTCCAAAGCTCTTGTGCCCCATCTGTGTACTTTCTCTACTGGATCCCACCTCTCCCCAGTAATATGGCATGAAAGCAGAAGCTTCTCTGCAATGTTCCTTTGTTATAGCAATAAATTATATTTCTTTGTAATTCACCAATCTAGTGATAAACAGTCTGAAATGAACTATAGAATGACACAAGAGAGGAAGGGGAGAACCACCTCATCTGGCAGAACATCTTAATTTATCTCTCCCAAGAAATTCTGGTGTTCTTGAAGAAATTGGCATGTTTTACCTAATAAGACATATGGAGGGTCTGTTCTTTATAAAATACAGATGACAATTCTAATACCACTGAGATAAGCAGAACAGACTACACCTACAATAGTTTCGTTTTTATTATCCCAAGCAATGGACTTTTTTTTTCTTTTTTTCTTTTTTTTTTTTTTTTAAACATGTAGCTTTCAGAAAATCTGTAACCTTCTGTTCCTACCCTGCAGCTTGAAGCTCTTTGTTAGGGGATGCTCGAGCATCAGTGTTAGTTATAATTGTCAATAGGAGGGCTCCAGAGGTACAAAATGTCAGCCCAGACTTTGTTCCCTTGTCTTACACATTATTGAGGTGTCCTCAGCTACAACATTATATTGCCACCCTATATATGCCTTGCAGGGTGTAGATGGTCTGACTGGGTTGATTGAATATGTGATATTTCTCCATATGCTGTGTAAGGCACCTGCTATATGTATGTATGTGCTATTTGCACATGTTCCAGATACAAGTTCTTCATGTTCCTCTAGCAGTACTTATCACTCTAGGATGAGGGCTTCACAAACATCTGATCACCACCTCTCAGCTCACCTCTATGTGTGCTTCCAAGAGTTTATTATGTCTCTGACAAAGAGCTGAGAGACAGTCTATGAACTAATTTCTCAACTTCATTTTTTCTTTAGGTACTTTCCAGTTTCCAGGGAACTTTGTAGCTTTAGAAAACAGCACCAATTGGCTGAAAGTAGTTGCACAGTCAAGTCATAAGTGCTTTGTGACCAAATGTGAAATATGAAGTTAGTGGAAAGTGTCCCCTCCTGAGGCGAGGGGTTTGAAACTAAATGATCTTTAAGGTCCCTTCCAACCCTAACCAGTCTATGATTCCATGATTGTCCTACCTCACCTAGGTTGCTGCAACTGGGGGATATTGGTGTTAATGGCAGCAATCTGCTGCCTAAGCCATGCAACTTCTCCATAAATGGATTTATGCAGCTCTGGCTCTTTTCCTCAACACTATCCATCCTCTGTGCTAAACGAAGCAAAGGCTTTGGTGAATAGCATTAAATAGCAGATATTTAATTAAGACTATATCATAATGCATATGTGCAAGAAAACCAAATCAAGATCACCCAGGGAACTGTAATTCTGGCCTCTAGAGCCTTACTTCAACATAATTTCATAGCTTAATACATGTTAAATTAGGTTCTCCACATATTTCTTTCTCACAAATGTGTTATCAGAAATACCACGTAAATCTGTTTTGCTAATCTTCGCTTACTGCAATGCAACATTCTCCTATGTGGATCACATGCTAAAGGCTAATATTTTCTTTCCTTGGTCATTTGCCTTTTTTTTTTTTTTTTTTCTCTGCCAGTCTCTTGTGTGTATGCTCTACACATCTTGCCTGTATTCCTAACTTGAAGATCTCTACAGTGATAGTGATTTTACTGATAACAATCAGTAAAATATTACTAACTTTAACGTACACAACTAGCACAGTTCAGCTCAGAGTAGACCTGGAAAATGTAACAATGCTTGGTTGACAGGTTGGTAAAAGCCTGAGACATCTGATGCAATATGATAAATATGACTATACGCCACCCAAAACTCAATTCCCATTTCCTGAACAGCCAGGCTTCTGGCTTTTCAGTAGCTGCAGATGCAGATTCTTGTCCTATTCTACAAATAATTTTGACTTTTAAAGGGTTTATTCCACTCCAGAATGCAGAATTAATTTAGATGAATTAAAAGTCCCTTTCTCTGAGCTATCATTGCAAGTTTACATTCTGATCTGAAACCCTGGGACACTGGCATTTGAAACATCTTTAGCCCAGTAATGCATATGCTTCATAATCATATCTATAGAACTGATGGTGCTAGGAGCATTCTACTACTAAAAAAAATGTATTAAAAATTAAACTGTACACAGCTTAGGTGGGGAGAGGCAGTGGGTGGCCTTCTTTTTTAAAAAATAATGCCTTCTGAGATGAACAAACATTAATAACAGCCTGTTTTTCTACAGGAAGTACTACAATTATTCTCTTCCTTGGTCGGAACAGTAGGCTAACAGCCTTGTCAAGTTTCTATTCTTCAAAGACTTGAAAAGACTCTAAACTTCAAAGTTTTTCATTGTATGAGCACCTGTGCATAAGACTAGTGTTGATTAGAAGTTTATTGATAGTAATCCTGTTCTGAACTGACAGAAACAAATAGGTTCTCATCACAGAATACTGTTTCACCTTACCACATCAGGAAAAAAATACACATGGTGTAGACAGAAATTGCATACTTGAACATTTGTGCTTTCAGACAATGTGGGCCTGGGATTAATGAACATCCTAACCTGCTGTGATTTAGTTCAAATGATGATTCTGTGCACCATGAACTGGAAGATAGCAAGCACCAATTTAGTGAGATGTAGCACTATTAATTTCTACCTTTCAAATGAAACTGCTTAAAAGGATGAGCATTCTGACAGGTGGCAATAATAGTACTGCCTTTCTTTTTTTGCCAGAATTTCTGTGGCTTATCATCCCCAGTGCATTGAAAAACAAACCTAAGTGTTTCTGGAAAGACTGGCTGCTGGGTTTGTTGGTTTTGTCCCTTTTTTTCCCCCTGCTACCAGAGAATTTCCAGGTATGTCAAAAAGGGCTGCCAGAGGGTTTGCCCTCTTGGGTTAGCTAAAGATGCAAACTTACCTACTGTAGGCCTTTGATGCATTCCAAGTACCAGTCTGAGCTTGGAAGAGCAGGAATCACTTCTTGGTTCTGCCACCACTTTCCTGTATACTCTTGAGGTAGCTTAAGGAAAAAGAAAAAAAAAGACAATTTTTCACCATGATAGACTGTGGAGGTATGGTCTTTTGATCCTGGGATTACATGTTAACACATGTTATCTCTTAGGTTTCCACTGTTTAAATAAATATGGTGTAAATAGTTATTAGTGTAAAATTGCTCATCTTCCTTGAGAGGAGGGTAGAGATGTAACCTGAGCACAATCTGTTCAACTAGTTAAAAAGAAGTTATATCAAATGGAGTTTGAATTTTAGAGTTGCCTCCTATTCAACAGTAGTTGTCACTAACTTCAAGCATATCAAAAGACAATTCTTAGAAACCAAGTAGGTTTCACAGTGCTTGAAAACAAAGCTCCTACATGACACATTCTGGAAAGGAGGATTGCTTCTGAGAGTAATGGCCTTCAAAATGTGGTACACTGCTTACTTCCAGCCCCCTTGTGAAATGTCTCTTGTCCACTATTTACAGATTATGAACTTCATGTTACCACACAGTAATCACTCAGAGATCTTTCAGGAATCTTTGCAGTCATCTTTAGATTGGATCATCTTGAATATTAACTGTAGACCTTGTTTTCAGCTAGTGTACTGAGTAGGTACCATTCTGAGCTCTGCCACTGACAAATCTGGAAGCTTCTCTGAGCTTGTCTTTGTTACAAATGAAGTAGAAGCAAGGATTGCTTTTTATGCCTGGCTGAATGAAAGGCAGTCTGAAAGTGGAAATCTCTGGGAAGAGTTTTATCCCTAATGTATACAAAAGGTGCCCAGTGTGTTGGGCAGTCCGGATGTTATGGTAATATTGCTATTAAATATTTTTAGGTGTTTTTCCTCCACTTATTCACCATGGTTTTAAGCTGAATTGACAAGCTCACTATATGAACTGATTTGAAGTGGGTAAGCAAAAAGCAATATTTGTTATTTCACTTATTTAGGAATAAGGGTTTCACTATGGTTTTGGTCTTGGGTATTTATCCATGTTTTCCTTGCTCTCTTGTAGAATTCTTGGCCCAGAAGCCCTTATACTGCTTCAATCTGACATCCATGCAGGATTCAGAGATGATCCTTGCTGCCACTTTTCACTTCTATGCTGAGAAGCGTCCTCGGCACCAGGAAGTGTTTTGTAAGCGATCCAAGAATTCATCCTGCCGCCTCCTTCACCTGTCTCCGATCCTGCGGCTCAACCTCATTTTCCAAAGCATTCACCAGAATTCTGCCTATGGGCTAGTGAAAGGGAACTTCACTATGTTTCTTCAAAGGCGAGGGGCTTGGCATGCAAAGGACATTTCACACATCATAAAAGAATCAAAACGGGCTGGAGAGCTCATTCTCTGTGCTGAGCTTGATTTTGGAGAGAAACATAAAGGCTTCCCTGAGCAAGTCACCAGTCATTTACCTTATATACTAGTTTATGCCAATGATCTTGCAATCTCTGAACCTAACAGTGTGGCAGTCACCCTGCAGCGTTATGATCCTTTCCCTTCCAATGATGGGGACCCAAATCTGTCCCCTAATGCTTCTACTGATACTCGAGTGAGGAGGGATACATACCTCTCTAGCTCTATTCAGAACAATGAGTTGCCAGAAGTAGATTATAACAACAATAAATATAACAAACATGACATATGGGAGAATGCTTACAAATCCTTGAAACCAAAAGCCTCACGCAAAGACCGAAGGAGAAAAGGGCAAGAAAATACAGAAACACTTACAAAGTCTCAGGTGCTAAATTTTGATGAGAAAACAATGAAGAAAGCAAGGCGAAAACAATGGAATGAGCCAAGGATTTGTTCAAGAAGATACATGAAAGTTGACTTTGCTGATATTGGCTGGAATGAATGGATCATATCTCCCAAATCATTTGATGCCTACTACTGTGCAGGGGCATGTGAATTTCCAATGCCCAAGGTAGTATACCTTTTTGTTTCTGTCAGCTTGCAAACAGTAGATCTACTGTACTGCTTATCCAACTCCTCCTTTAGTTAGATTTTCTTTTAGATTTTACCTCTTTCACTGTATTCAGTTGCCTTGTTGAGCCTAAATAATTTAAACAATATCATTTTCATCAATGTATTTATGAGTGCAAAAAGATCCCAAGTTATCTTTAAAAGTAATCTGAAGAATAAGAAAAATGTCTCAGGTTTATCTTATGATTCCTCATCTTGTATCTTGAAATCATAACATGAAGACTTATGCAGCTTATTACAATACGGTTACACATACTAAATCATCAAACTACTCTGTTGTGGTAGCATAAGTATAAAGTATTAAATGCTAATAATAAAACAAAGTACTCTTATCAGAGTGTTTCTGAATTCCAGTGGTAATACCTCAGGAGAAAAACGCAGAGTAGTGACAATGAGGTATTTTTAACTTTAAGAAACTGCTTGTCACTTTGAAAATAAGAATACTTCTTAAGCTGATACTGTGTCTCAGAATTCTCTGGTGGTTTTTTTATTTTACTAAATTCTTAAGACAATCCTGCTGGAACAAAAACGTTGATTTATTTTATGTGGCAGGAAATGCCACATAGCTGTCTGTAGTACTCTAAAATTAGCATACTGAATTTCTCCTATAGAAGCAATGTGAAATTTGTTAATAGAAAGGCAAACATGAACTCCTGCTCCAATGGAATTTCAATTTGGCCCACTCCCACTCACTTGTTCTATGGCATGAAGTAGAAATTCTGGCAATCCTATGTAGCACAAGAATTACCGGCATTTGATAGTGCTTTCAAGTACTGGGGGAGGGGAGGATTTAAAGTACTGCATAACCTGCATGTTTAGAAACTGTAAATATTTTGCAGTTCTACCTGCAAGTGGCCTCATTATTTATTTTACTAACATTTTTGCGTGCTGTCACTCAGCATATAAATAGTGGGTGGTGTTTTACAGGAGAGAATTTCAAAGCTTTGAGACAGGAATCTGCCCTACTTTACATACAGGGAGACTGATGTATGTTTGCGTTGAAATAGGTAGTATGATTACAGAAAGGGTAGGTATGTAGGCTAGTTTAAGTCCACGAACAGTGGAAATCCAGACATCACGGTAAGGCTATACAAATCTGACCACATGTTCTTGTGTAGCTGGCCAATGCTGAACCATGTACACATAAATTGATACATGGTCTGGTAAAAATTAAAGTGTGCGCAGGCTCACGTACAGCTTCACTTTTTTTTGTTATAGAGAGGTCATGCAACACAATCACAATTTAACTTATCCAAAACAAAACACAGCCTGGGAATATGGGTCCTCTGCCATGGACCCACAGTCTAATGCACCGTTCATACATACCAAAGCAAAATAAACCCCAAAACCTACATTTAATACATCTGGCTTCCTTTGAGCAAAACAGCATGACACAAAAACTGAAAGAAGCAAAAGAGAGTGGATCCATTTCTAGCTGAAATAGTTAAATAAGCTTATAGTGCTGACTTATTTGATGTCTCAAGAAATACTATTTGCTATAGAATAAAGATTCCCTTGTAAAAAAAAAAAAAAACAGTTCTCATTTGGATGCTTGTTTTCTAGATAAATGAATATGGGTGCAGTAGAATCTTGGTGCCAAAAAAAAAAAACCAACACCTAAAACAAACAAAACCAGACAGAAATTTAAAACTAAATCACAGATACATAAGTTCGGGGATTTTTGGTTTGACACACTCTTTGATTGGGTTTGATTTGGAAGAGGTCTACTTTTTGTTAGCTTTATATTTTTAAATGGGGGGAAAAAAAAGAGACAGATTCATAGTTGTAACTTTTTTAAATGACTGTTTCCAAATGAACAGAAATAACTAGGACATCAGCATGATTCAAGCTCCAGGTCAGAGCACAAGAATTGCTAAATATTACAGAAGCCAAAATAGCTTTTTTTCTTGCATATGTTCCCTAAGTCAGGAAAGCATGCATATGATATTGACACTACTAAATCAAAGGCCATATTAAGGCTATTCACTTGATCTACACAGCCTGTGATGGACAACGGGTTTCCAAGGTACTCTTTTAGAACTGTGGAGCTAGAAACATGCTTCGCATATTGAGAATCACCACACTGGATGATTATTGTTTTAAAGTATCAGTATATCACTCTGCACATCTACATTAGTAACTGCAATTCTTGATCTAGATACAAAACAGCTCTGGTACAAATCTTGTCATAGCAAGTTCACCTACCTTACTGCTGATGTTTTTATTCCCTGAACTGTGAAAGGGAAGACTGGTTTATATGGTTAGTACTGACTGGTTGCACTGTTCATTTGCCAAATAAATGCTAGTCCTTTGTGTGGTAGAGGTAGGCAGGAACATATCCTTTCCCTGGTCTACAGTAACTAGAATTCTCTTGATTTCATCCTTATACCTGTATTAGTTCATTAGTTTCATTTTGAGAGCTGAATTCAAACCTGAAAACAAAACTTGCCTGAAGCTAAGAAGTATTGCTTATTAAGATGGAGGGGAGGAGAGGGTATTGAGGGGCAAATTCATGATAAAACAGATTTTAAAAGGTGTGTAAGCCAGGCAGAAGGGCAGGGTCTAAAGTATGTCAAACCCGCTGTTCAATTGCTTTTTGATCTCATCACGGTCGTTCAACTTTCTGAGGCCCGAAATGTTCCTGAGCTGGAATTGTCCTAGAGGTTAAGTAAGAGCAGAACCTGGCCTGCTGTATATAACTTAGCAGCCAGCATTTAAACCATTAGCATTTCCCCAGTGCCATCACCACTGGGCATTCAACTCATTATTTCAAGCTTTCCATGTTAGCACATCAGTACAAAGTATAAATGTGAAGCTTAGCCCATGATCACTGAACAGTTCTGCCAGTTTTCCAGAATAGCTGGAAAATTCAGAGCTTGGCTGAATGTGGGATGGGTGTGCTGTCTGGCTCTGCAGTAGATGTCTGCTGTGGATGTAGGCCTCAGGTAGCCATATTCTGCATAGAGTAATAGTCCATAATAAGCATTTTTCTCTATAACAATTTTTGTGCATTGTGTATACACCTGCTGTTGCCTTGGTAAACAGCTGTTCATGCTAGACTTTGCTCACATCTATTTGTTCCTTGCAGATATTAGAGACTGCACAGCTGGAGAAGATCCTAGTAGGATCTTCTTCAAGTTCACACCCAGGAATTCTGTAAGTCAGTAACTAGCACTACAGGCAATGATGGCTATCCGCTGTATGAGGTCAACAGATTCTGTTTCAGTAGCACCTTAGGGTCTGTGACTATTTCAAACAACAATATGAAATAATAAGGGTGCTAGGAATATTTCAGGAGGTTTTTTATAAAGGTTGAAGAACGTAATTCTAGAAACTCTAGTTCTTTGAATTTCTAAACTCTGCAGTTGCTTAAACACATGAAAGCTACATCTGTCTCTCTCTTGCTGTCCAGATTTGCTGACATGGCCAATGCGGGTAGAAGCTTATTTCTACTTCACATAGCAGCTGGGAGACTAATTCACCACTGCTTGTCTGCAGACAGCTTTGAAATCTAAAGATGAAGGGCAGCATGAGAGAGCAAGCTGTTGCTAATTATGCCAACATACGCTAATTACAGAAAGGCACTTTCTAGGAGTGGTCACTTGTTGGGACTTGGTTATAGGGATGCTGTCTTGAAGCCCTGAAGGATCAAGGACAGATTTCACAGTTCTTCCTTGTAATGGCTCAGATGAGGTTGCTTTACTCAAGGAACATCTGAAAGCCTTAATAGCAATTAAGGTTTAGATCTGATATGTTACACTTAAAGCAAATGTATCAAAACTGAATTATCCTAAAATAGCTCCTTTGTTATACCCATGGACTACATAACTTTTCATGTTGAAATGAAAAATCACATTTTGCATATACACAATTATTATTGGAAAAATAGAGAAGATATGGGAGACCTTAATTCTTCTTACTTGAAGCATCTGCTTCCACGTGGAGGTGTGTAAAGTCCCTATTTGTTTTCCCACAGCTGTCATTTTCCACCCATTATTCAGTTATGTACCTATAATGATGAAAGATTCATGTACCACATATACCAGATATGTGCAGAAAACTTGTGAAACTGTAGCAAAAAGCCTGATATGACTAACACAATTTTCCTACTCTTACTGTACTAATTTGCTGGGACTGTATTCAAACATGACAGCTGAACAGGAGTCACTGAAGCTTCAGCCTCAGTGATGAGTTGCATGCCATACTATTACCTCATATAACTGGAGCACATGCATCCCATGTTATGCTGAGGCAATGACAAAGGAAGGCTGTCACTCTGTCGCCTCTTCTTGACTGTATGTCCCTCAAGCAACAGAAGTGGTGAAAACTCTTTAGTACTCTTCTGTTCCTCAGACTACAAGGGTCAAGTGTAGCTGGTGAATATAAGCAAAAAAATATTAAAATGCATATTTTATTTTAATATATTATAAATGTTTAATAATATGTATATTTTATTTGTATTTATA
>NW_009937073.1:0-43399 GCF_000696875.1 Nestor notabilis
CTGCTGTAGCTGAACCCAGGACAAGTATAAAACTTCAGCCCTTACTATTCATTTCTCCTTGTTGAAGTACTTGGGATTTCCAGATTACGTTTTTTCATACCAACTCAAAGCTGCTTTTTAAATTCTTCTGTTTGATAGATAAGACTTGCCTTTCTTCCTTTAAAAGTTTTGATATATGACATGCATCAACATGTGATATTGATAATAAAGAAATACGTGAATGTCAAGAACCATCAAAGATTAACATTCTAACATTCAGTGCCTGAATAAAATAAGCTGATACTGAGTTTTGTTCAATACCAAAACCAGCAGCATAAAATGTTGTGTTCTGAAAAGGATTTATTTCCCTCTAAAAATTTTTCAGTAAATTTCTTAGTTTGATGGAGGCTTTTTTAACATAAGCACTTTTCGAAGAGTTGTGAGACTTCGTAGATCTCTTTAGAAATTTTACCTGAGAGCAGGTTGGAGGAAAAAAAACCCATGTTATTGATGTGTTTTCCAAATGTGGATTCTTGCAGAATCCATTGTCTTAACTTAAAATGCTTCTTTCCCCTTTCCTTGTACTTCACAAACTCTGCATCATCTCACTCTTCCTTTGGAATTAAAATTACTCTTTTGTGGAGCAAATAGACCTTTCCTTCAATAAAAACTCAATTAACCCATCCAAACAGCCGAAGCTAAGAGCACCATTTTGCAAACCAATAGGTTTAAATGAGTTAAAATCACTTTAGCATAAGTCAGGTGTTATTTATTTCTAGCATCTTCATCTATTGACAGTCTTTAATCCTCAGTCAAGAAAACTCTGAGGTGAGACACTCTAATGTCTGCTAAAAGTTAGACTTGGTTACTGAAACAGTGTTTTGAAGCATAAGTGGAATGATTGTACCATTTTGGCATTGAGTTTGATGTGTTACTGGTCTGATATATTTCTGCTTAATTAGGTGTACACAATTAAATCTAGAAATTGTTTACTGTAAAATGAAGTTTAATTATGTCTTTTATAATGTTTCTTCCTTCCCCCTTTTTTGACCCATTTTAATTTGGTTTTCCTTTCCCCCTATTCTCATGTAGCTTAGCATCTGACTTTCTTGTAGGAATTAGTGTGTTTCTTGGGTAGGCTGGTAAATAAAGTCTTATTCAAAGACAGTTGCTTTTCAAGGAAGGATTTTAATTTACGGGCATTTTAACCTGATGTAGCAGTTCTGTCTTCCCAATGATAAGGTCCAGGATGTAGGAACTGTAACACTTTTTTCTGGGAATAAAGTATACAAATTCAGTGTAGTCAGCAATGCTCGCCCTCAGCCTAGTGTGAAGTCGGTTAGTCTATAGAGTAACTCCCACTGAGTTCAGTGAGGCTTTTGAGCATGCTTGCTGAAAGACTTCTAATTCCTTTTGTAAGGTCATTATTCAGACAGACAGTAAGAACAAGTGATGAGGTCCATTGGTCTTCATAATTAAATAAAACAATTTAGGGTTTGACTTTGTAGTAAAATCTAAACAGATTATGCTGACAGCCATTAAAAAGTACATGAGAAAGACTTTAGAAGTCTTGGTCTGTAGGGGCAAAGTGAGGTGAGTACATGGTCTGAGGAGAAATAACTCGTTTAATATCTACTGAGCTGTTATGGAAAAGGAATGGATTCTTCCCTGTGTTTAATACGAGAGCAGGCAGGCATCACTCCCTGCGTTACAAGTAAATCTGCTTAGAATTGAAAATTATTGTTCGGGGCTGGCATTTGTCATTATTTCCTTCACCAGCAGCTCCTGAAAAGAAAACATTGAGAGAGAAGCTTCTCTAAGTATTTAAGTTATTTTCCCAATGGTTATGTACAAATATGCAGAGAATTTTGGCTACCCCATGGTTGTTGGTTTTGTTTTTATTTAAATTTCTGTGTGAAACTGCTAATTCATTTTTTCATCCTGAATGCTTTATGGAAAATAGATATGCTTTCTCCCAAATAGAGTAATAATCTGTGCTACAAGGCATACCACTTAAAAATCATACAAAAGGTTCTTATATTAAAATATAACAATAAACAAACTTTTGTCTGGATCAGATTTAATTGTCATTAGAACTTTAGATAAAGGACAAACAAAAAAAATCAGTAGTGTTCCTTATTTCTAGAGCTGAAGTATTCAATAAATGTCTGTTAAAATGATGTGGTTTAATATGTCAGGTCTGCAAAGGAACCTGAAGACAGATAATGTTCTTTCATTCCATTCCAAGTAAATTTCTCATGAAATTGAACAACTAAGCAAATGGTAAGAAAATTCTTACAGGCTGTATTCACGGAAGGGCAGTAAGAAGTCAGGCTGTATTGCTTTATCAGTTCATAAAATAGGTTTCATGTTTAGGATTCCAGAATGCTATAAATGAGAGTAAACAAAGAGCAAAAGGACCTTTTATAAGGTCCTGTTATAAATTTGAGTTACAGGTTCACTGTGAGTGAAGTTCTACCAGTAAAGTTGAATACTGCAGGAGTGGATTCCATAGGATAGTTCTGGTGCACCTAAACCTGTGCAGGGAGGTTGAAAACACCTGTGACAGTCATTCAAGCTAAAATTCTGTAATCTTGTTGGAACCAACCAAACAAAACCCTAAAAACCCACCTTAATTGATTACAGATCCAACAGACCAGTTGCTTTTCAAGAGGAATTTGATGCCATTTTGTTAAGTTTTGGTAAATTTAACAGTGGAAGCCATGTGGCTGATAACAATATGAATAGACAAATTTTGTCAGGATGCTTTGCCAGAAGTGGCTGCCAGAAACCCACACACAGCAAAAAGATGACAGGATGGGTATTTTCTGCCTACCTGGATCATGGGTCTCCCCAAGCCTTTGGTTTGGCTGTGTTGAGTGTTGTGTGTCCTTAGAAATTTGAAAGAATAATCATCAGAACATCTCAATATGCACATCTTGCAAAAAAAAACCCAAAACCAAAAACAAACACCAAATAAACCCTGCAAAAGACTAATTGCTAGGACTGGTTTTACATAGCATTAGCAAACACTATGGAATGTCTCAGTAGGAACAGTCAAGGAAACAAATTCGGTTTGTCCTACTTTAGCCACTTATAATAGGCAGCTAAATTCGATGGGTAGTCAGTGAAACGATGCACCTCCAGATGTTGATTTGGAGCCAGGGATCATTTTAGGAGACTGTTTAGCAAATGGATGCCTCATGTCAGTTTGGTGTGAACTGCTGCTCTAAACCGCCAGCAATTTTCATAGCATCCCTGACTGAAATTCAGAAGCCCCAATTCTATGATTTGTTTTAAAGTATACTTACACCCAAGTTAATAAATGAAGCCATTAATGCAGCAAGACTTCTCAGCCTGTTTACTATCTATTTGTTTAACCTGAAAGATGTTCAGGGAAAATAAGCAAAAATGGTACTGAGCTAACTTTCTCCCTTTAAATAAAACAAGGAGTTGCATATACTTTAAAAATATATCCTCTCAGAAACTTGGATTTTAATTGAGAATGGCAGTGTTTGGATCCATCTTAAGAAAAGTTATATGTGAATAACTTTGAGAGAATAATACATGGTTTTCTTCCGTAATCACTGCTTTTAATTTTCTTAATGCACTTTTAACTGTTGTTTTGTCTGAATACATTTTTTTGTTCCTCCAGACAGGATCCTGCCACAAGCATTTTTAAATTGGACATTAATAGCATAGTTCACAGTTGTTTCTGCCAGTGCTCAAACACAAATACTGCATTTATGTTTGGAGGGAAAAGCAAACATCAGCTCTTAATTATGAGCATTTGTGCTTTCTTCTGTGCTTCAACAATCTGGCATAAGGAGTTTACATCACTATTGGGCAATTGTAGGTCTTTAACTCTGAGGATCACTGGCTGTATGGTTTGCACTGGGGAGGCTTGTCCCATTTTTTGCTTTGTTGCTTTCAAACGGCAGAATTGCCAGGGAAACTTGAAGCTTTATACAATTCCTTTATGCATAAGAAAAATACTAGGGGAGACTTTTGCATTGAATGCTTACCTAAAATTAGTTGATTTATTTCCAGACTCCATACAGGTTTTTTTGGTTTCTTTATGAGATTTAGTATGATTGAGCAGGCAGAGCATTAGAGCAGAGATCAGAATTATGGAGTCCTGTCTTCATTACTGTGACCTGCATGATAACTTCTTCTTATGTTCCTTTTCCTGAACAAATTATCATATAATCATTTAGGTTGGAAAAGACCCTTAAGATAGTCCAGTCCAACCATTAACCTAACATTACCAAGTCCACCACTAAACCACATTCCTAAATACCATATCTACACATCTCTTAAGTACCTCCAGGGATAGACACTCAACTACTTCCCTGGGCAGCCTGTTCTCATGTTGACAACCCTTTTGGTGAGGAAATTTTTCCCAATAATCTAAAGGTCCTCTGGAGTAATTTCAGGCAATTTCCTATTGTCCTATCTCTTTTTACTTGGGAGAAAAGACCAACAACCACCTCACTACAGCTTCCTTTCAGGTAACTGTAGAGAGCAGTAAGTTCTCCCCTGAGCCTCCTTTTTGCCAGGCTAAACAACCCCAGTTCCTTCTGCCAATCTTTGTAAGACTTTCTCTATTTGATTCACTATTACCATAATGCCAGCCTGAAATCTAGAGGTATATTTTTAAATCAATGTGCATGGCCATTTATCTCATGAGCTCAGTCTTCTACACATATATTAATGTTTGTGTTCTATACAGAACCACACAGTTACTCAAAACAGGGGAGGGAGAAGAATTACTTTTTCTAAGGCAATGCAAAGCTGTACTTGGAAGCAATTTGTCAATATATTATTAGCATAGCAATGAAATACTACTTTATAATTACAGTAAGTGAAGTTTTTCCATCTTGTGTATTCCTACAGCACAAAGCCAACTGATGAGTGGTTTGTCAGCTCTTTGTAACATGGATTGAGTTTCTGTCTATCACAATAGGATTGTTGTCTTGGCATTTTTAGTGACATTTCTAAGTGATAAGCTTTAAAACTTGAGAAACATACAGGTCATTCAGGCCTTGGATTGCTGGTTGGTGTGGAATGCTGTTACTGTGATTCATCATTCTCTGGTGGATCACTAGAATCTCATCATAATTATTCCTCCTTCCATTTTGTAAGATATGGGAGGTGATGAACTTGAGCATGAGTAAACTTGTATGAAGACATTTATTCTTTGCAAAGAACTATGAACAAAAATTCTTTATATGCTAAAGAAGTAAGGAAGGTCACAAAGAAAATTCTGTTACTTGTGGAGTTTGGCCAGATCTCATCTGTAGAAACAAGAATAGAATTCAGTCTATTATGAGTTAAGTGCCAGGGAGTGCTCAGCAAACATGTAGCAAGGACTCTGATATTGCTCAGGAGAAAAGAAACACAAGCTAAACCTAAGAGTGATTGTATATGCCATGCAGAATCCGAAGCCCTTATCAATAGCCTTGTGGCAAGTAAACCAGAAATGGTGTTACCTGAGATTCCATGTATTTGCAAATTGTACCACTGAACAAAGTAAAACTTCAGTGTCCTATTTTTGGGTCTATATAGTCATAGAATCATACAATCAACTAGGTTGGAAAAGACCTTTAAGATCAAGTCCAACCTTTACTCCATGACTGCCAAGTCCACCACTAAACCATATCACTGAGGGCCTCATCTTCACGGTTTTTGAACTCTTCCAGGGGCAGTTACTGCACCACTTCTCTGGGCAGCCTGTTCCAATGTCTGATCACCCTCTCAGTGAAGAAATTTTTCCTAATACCCAGTTTAAACCTCCCCTGGTGCAGCTTGAGGCCATTACCTCTTGTCCTATCACTTGTCATATAAATCCACTTACATTTCTTTCTCATTTTAAAATCTGGTTTTCTAACATACTAGCATTTTGGTTTAGATTGGCATTGTAAACAGTTGAAGTGATCTTAAATTATTTTGTAATATATTTAACTGAGAATATGAATCTGATATAGCTGGCACTAGGCAGCAGCAGATTTACATTTGGTTGACTTTCCCCTTTTCATATGAGTGGGAGTTAGCATTTATTCTTTCAGTTACAAATTCGATTATAATCTAGAGACTCTTGTTAAAGTGCTGGCTAAAAGAAGTGCTGGCTAAAAGGAGTGCTACAAGCAAGATGTTTCCATTTTGTTTGCAGCTAGGAGAGTTTTGTTAAATATGCTGATGTGCCAAAGCCATAGAAATAGTTGGTTTTTTTTCTGCAGTGTGAAGTTGAGCCCAGATATTTCTTGAGCAACAGACATTGGTGACTTGGAGAAATAATTACTCATTCATTGTATTTTAAAGTTTTGGAAATAGGTCAAAACAGAATTGATATTCAACATACTTTCTAAAACAACACTGATACATCAGTTTATTGTTGATCTTGACTGGAGAAAAGTATATACCAATTATTACTCACTTCCAAAGGAATTTGGGTAGATATATCTTATGCTCCATTTCTGAGTACTGTAGAGAAGTTCATTATTCATGAAATCAGCTCTTTTTCTTTTTCTTTTTTCTCGCCCTTTCATGCGGAACACAACAGGAAAAACAAGAGGCTTGTCTTTGGAAGATGAATCATCATTTAGGTGTTACTTTATAGCATGGACAATAAAGTTGATATGAGTGGATAAAAGGGGACAATTGAAATACACTTTGTCTGATTTCCCTAAGCACTTTTTTCTGTACATTCAGAAGACCTTTATTTTTAGCACACTGAAATAAAGCAACAGATTATCAAAGAAAGTAAAAAGAAATTAAGTGTATACATATTGGATATTTGTGATTAAGAAGTCACCTGAAAACAGTGAACTTTGAGCAATGAAGATAAACTGAACTCAAATACTAATGGGACAAGTGGGGGTATTGTAGGTCCAGGAACTCTTACCTGAGTCAGATGGGATAGCAGCAGGATAGGTTTGGAAAAGCTAGAACCTGATCTCTTTTTTGTTTTTTATAAGTACGAAAGTAGTAGCAGTGAGGATTTTTGTTCTGACAAATCTGTTTTTCTAATGTGTTACAGGTATTGGAGCTGGCTCGTGGGTAATGATGTGCAGTGTGACTATGAACACTCAAGACTTGGCTACACAAAGAGAAATAGCAAGTGCTATCCAAGGCAACAGTACAAGTGGTTTGAAGGATCCGTGGATGGTCGCTTTTCCTCACAAAGCTAACTTGTGGAGTGGAAAGTTTTCAAGATAAGACAACAATATGCTGATTTTTGCAGGAAGACTGAATATATTTAATATTATGTTCTTGAGAATACTTCATGTGTGCCTGTCCTCAATCAGCAGAGGCGTGCTTTAAAGAATTGGCCCATGACCATGGAAAGAAGACTGCTGGGATGGCACTAGTTGGAATCGCTCCAGAGCACTGTAAGTATTGTGCATTGTGTGCATTAATGAAAGGCACTGGATAATTTTGGAAGAGGGAAAGCAATTTCCGTATTATTTTATAAGCCATATATATGTATAATCATACGTCTTAAACATATGTATTTTAAATCTCAGCATTGAAAAACTTTGCTATAGTGAGCTAATGAAGTATATGAACTTAAATTGTAACTTGGTGTGTTTGGGGAAGCACAAATGAACAGTGTGAATCTGGAATCATTCCATGTTAATGACTGTGCTTTGTTCCAATGGTTTAATTAGGGAACAGTGTCACATATTGCCATACAATATTGAGTTATCTGCCTCTATCTGGTGATCTTTTGGCCTCACTAATGAAAAAGAGCATAGTCCTCTTTGGAATGGCTTTGAAGGCATGAGGTGAAAATACTATTAAAAGATGGATAAAATTAATATATCCTTTTAGAAATACAGTGAGGTTAACTGACCTGCTCAAGATTTATTAGCAAAGTGTGTCAGTAGTCAAGAGCATTTAAATATTCTGACTCCCAGTCTTTTTACCTCATTTTTTCCAGATCAGTCTACAGACTGACCTGTATGTAGTCTGAGTGACTGAGGCAGTCAACAGAACTGAAATACTATGTATATATTTTTTCCTACAGTGAACTTTCTTCTTGTAAGTAACTTACCTCTTCAGGATTTTCTGGTTTGGGTTGTTTCTTTTAGTGGAAGGAAGAGAAAAGAGTGAAGGAGATAAATAGGGAGGGAAGTTAAATCCAAAAGAAAACTTTGATGTTTCTTATTGATACTTACGCTTCAGAAGGAAATGGACATCACCATAACTTAACAAAATGTATGTATATTGAAAGGAGGTTTTGATTATTCCTAAATATAATGTCTTGACTAACAGTATTTGGTTTCATGTCATTATAAATAATCCTGTGTTTATTAGTCCTCTAAACTAGAGAGGGATTACAATGAGTCAGGGAAACTGGATGCAATGTTAACAAGGATACAATGACTCAAATAGCATTTTCTGTTTAAATACTCTTAAAGATTGCTCTGATTTCATCTGTATGGTAAACTTTGGACTCATTGAATTTGCAGTTAATTTTGCCACTCATTTTAGCAGGATTAAAATTTTACCTACAACATGCAGCACTGAAATGAATTTTTACTTATTTTTCCCTTTGCACACCTGACTCTCTAATGCTTTTTAGTATCAATACTGTAGATGGCTTTAGTCTCTTTTAGTTGTGAATGTTTCATTTTATTTGTTGTTTTACTTGTTATGCTTATTTTGATGTTAAACACATCCCTTCTTTTGAAGTTCTCAGCAAACATTCAGCAGACCAAACAAACAGGAAGTGGAACTCTGGAACTCATTGTTGTTACAGCCGTGTAACAAAATTGCCCGACATATCTCAGTGTCCACCAAAATTAGTGTACCCTGCAGCAGAACCATAAGAATTCATTGATCCTACACATGTTAACTCAGTGTGATGATGTACCTCATCCAGTGCACTCTAATTCCTTGCTGTTTCACAAGTTGATCTTACCTGCTTTAGTACTGTTTCTGCACCAAAGGTACCAACTCATTTTTTGTCCCCTCTTTCTTTCTTTTTTTTTTTTTTCTCTTCCAGATTGTTTGTGATAATTAGGCCAAAATAAGAGCCATGTTTTCTAACCTAGTTTTAGCTCCCAGTTTGCTGCCGCTTTGTCAAGTCTTACTCAAGTATTTTTCCTGAAGTCCATTCTGTTTAAACGTAGTCATTACTGAGTGGTCCTGTCCTTTGTGTGATTAGGGCCTGATTAGTCACCCTTCTGTTGGCTAATTTTCTCTCAAGTGCTTTTCCATTAGAGCAGACTGAGTATGTTGCTTGGGATGGAGAAATGTGTGGTGCAGCAGCAGCTACAGTTCAGATGAGATCGAACTTCCTACGGGACCCCTTCCTGAGAACACATCACAAGTATAACCATGGGAGAAGCTATTCCCTGTCTGTTGCAGCATGGTGTGGCTCAGACTTTAAAAGTTTTATAACAGCAACTTTCATTTTCTCTGAGAAAGACTATTAAGTTTGTAGTGAGCAGTTAGAACTTCCCAAAGTCTGCTAAATGAAGAGTAAAAAAGAAGAGTGTGCAAGATACTCATATAGCAAAGTTGAAACTGGAGCAAGCAATTTAGCTTTTCCCTCTCTTCCCACATTGTGAGCAATTTAACGTTGTCTGCAGCTTACTGTTCAGAGCTATTAATTAAATAGTTGTAGGCATTTGTTTGTGGTACATATTTTGTAGGTAAGTGACTGACTCCATACATTTGTCAACTCAGATTCTGAGCTGATATTTTTGATTGGATGTTTAGGTCACATGATGTGTTCTGTTTCTCTGACTTGATGACCTTCATTTCTTTTGATTAAAGTTCCCTCAGTAAATATTTGGTTCTTAAATTATCTGCAAATAATTCTTTGTACTTAGAAAATTCCCTGGTTTCCTCACTCTTGCTGATAAATCAGTGGAGTGCTGAGTATCTATAAACAACAGCCATGACCTGAGAGATTGGGACACAAATTTGAGTGAATATTTATGGTGGAAAAATTAAACAGGTTTTTCAGTTGTTTTCCATCCATCGTGAATTCAGGAGAGATGTGGTTTGGTGAGGTTGGAGCAGGACATAGTGTATGTGCCATTCTGGAATATCCTCTCTGGTTATAAAAAATTGATAGTATGTTTAGAGAAGGATATTGGTGCTTTTAAATCTAAATACTTCCACAGGAAAGCAGCATTTTTGTTCTCATTGTGGAGTGTCCTTTAGAGCTTCAATGCGTTTTTATGCAAGCAATCTGTTTTTCTGTTCTAAACTATTTCCTCTCCATGGATCACCTGTAGATTGGAATAATTCCATCTGAATCTTTAAGCTTAATTCTGATTTAAGATTAAAATGACACTGTTGTGGCATACGATTCAAATCTTGCTGTTATGCAGCCTGTTACATATATGCTGTCTGTATCTTCACATCCACTGCTACAGAGCTGTCTGCAAAAGTACCAAGCTCAGATATGAAAGGTGAGGAACATCCTCAGTTCCTCTTGTCTTCAGCTGGAGCTAACACTACTCGTGCTTTTGTAGAGCACTGCAGAATGAGCACTGCTATACAAATCACTTCATTCTGTGGCTAGCTGAAAGCCAGCACTACTTCACTGACTTCATGGGCTTTGAAGTCTAAAAATTATCAGTGAAGTATATGATAACAGTGTACTGACCTTAAAAAAAAAATAAATAAAAAATCTTGAGAGAGATATATACACATATACACACACAGCTTTACATGCCAGGTCAGTGGGGTAAATAATGTTTTTATAAATAGGAAAAAGTGCCAGAATGCATACACAGTATTCTGGGGGAGCCATAGCCACAAGCCTGAACTTTCAGCTATCATAGATTGCTGGAATAGTTAGGGTTGGAAAGGACCTTAAGGTCATCTTCCAGAAAGAAGTGTTTTGCACTGTTTTGTGAATGTTTAGAAAGCCAAGTTAGACTAATGCTTCAATATTATTTAAGCAGAGTGGGTACATTCCAATACTTTCATGTCCAAGCGGGAGAGGATGGCAAGTCCTCATCTCATTGACGACCCTCCCAATGAAATCTGGTCATACAAGCAATTTCTGGAGTGTGGTTCTGCTGCATGAGAACTGAGAACATGGCAAACTGCTGCATATTTTTATTTTCTATCATACAAAAGCAAACACTCATTTTCCTGTGGTGCTTGATTTTGCTTGAAGTCTGACTGTATTTTGATATTGAACTCCCTGTGGTAGTACTTGGCAGGGCTAACATGGCCTAAAGCAGAAAACCTTGTGGTGGAAAGGTTCATCGTTTATTCCACACAACACAGCATCTCTCCTTTTCCTTCAGGAAAGGTTTATTTATTTCTCATTTGTATCTTATCAGCACAGGATGAGAAGCATCCATCTTTGTAACCCTATGTACCACTGTGGTAACTAATTTTGAGGTTTATTTGTGGACTGAGGAAGGAACAGTTGAAAAGCACTGGGCACAGACCTGCGCTTCCTGAAATCATTAGAATGTTTCATACTGATTAGACCAAGAGATGGAGCAGATTCAAAGGAATCAAAGGAAATAATGTAATAACAATGTCCGAATTAAACATGGCTGTTTGCTGTTCTCACAGCAAATTGTTTGCTGCATTGCACTGCAAACAGCACTTTAAAATAGTGGGAAAAATCATGGATTTAAGGAGCAAGAGGATTGCTAGTTGCATTCATGCTCTACATGCTGGTTACATTTAATACAACATCTAGTCTGAACCACAGAAATTAAAAGTGATTCTGAAGAAGCAGCAGTGGAAGAAGAAAAACGTGCCCATCTTAAACATCTTATTTTAACTCTGAATTGTAGTGAGAAGACTTTGTTATAATAAATCGTGTGTTTAGGCACTCCTTTTATTGTTACTCACTTTAATGGTTCTTCAGATTTTCTTTACTGAATCCTCTTTCTTTTCCTTTGTAGGTGTTTACATCTCATCCATACATCGTGCATTGTGAGGGAAATTGTCATTGTGGACCTGATTGCAATGTTACAGTAGTGCAACTCAACTGACTTCTGCTTTACAGGTTTGTAAAGTGAGATCACACCTGGGTCACTACTTAAAGTGTTGTTTCTCAGTATGCTATGTCAGTCACTTCAGTAAAGAATAAAATATTACCAGTAGCTCTCCAGCATCTGTTTGGAAAAGGAGGTGCATCTATTCACCTTCTCCTTGTTTTTCCATCCTGTTTGCAGGTAAGATTTGATAAAAGCATCTGAGAAGCAATAGAATTTACTTGTTTTAAAGGCTTTTTTTTTGGGGGGTGGGGGTTGTGACCTCAGTTAGTGGTATCTTACAGAACAATATTGGTAAGGACCTTTGAGTTAGTCTTTTGGTACAATACATTGTGTGGTTCAGTGAAGTGGAGGAATAGGTGAGGAGATATCCCTCTAGATCAGAAGCTTTTTATTACAGATTTTTTTTTTTTGTTGAAATAATTTCCCAAAATTATTGTTAATGGAAGATATCTTCAAAATTTCCAGTAACAAGAGAGTTGTTTTTTTTTTCTCCTCTACAATTACCGTGAATCCTTTCTTGTGTTTTACTTAAAACTGGAGTGCATCCCACCTCATGGATGTTGGTTTCATGCCAAATTCCACAAACTAGGAGTAAATTTAAAATTAGAGAAGCTCAGCAAGGACTCACTGATAATTGTTTTTCTTTAACTCGAACTTCAGCTTCTGTTTTGTCACCTGTCCTTGTGTTTCATTTCTGTAATTGAACTGATTTCAATGCCTCCCTGTTTATCTCAAGTGAACGTTGGCTCAGACTTTGGTTTATCTGTATGTATGTTAGACTTCACTAAGATCATGAAAATCACAGTCTGCTCCTTTTAATTTTGATCATTATTCATGGTGTTTTTCCTGGAACTAAGTAGCACTGAGTGCTCATGAGGGTGTGTAGGAAGATGGAATACCATGTAACAGACTGCAAAACAAAACCTTTGCCTGCTTTGTCAGTTATTTTATAAGTTGGCTTATAGAGCTATGTGGAACCCTGGTTACTTTCAGCTTCTCAACATTTTGCAATTCCAGAAAATGCAGTGTGTCGTTTTTCTGGAGTCTCGGTATTTAAGGAGCTGTGACTTTTTTCATGGCTACATTAGAGGGCGGCAGCTGGCTACTAATGTGCGAATCACACGAACTTAGCGTTATCCCTTCTGCTGTCATCTTGCCACCTGCTGGCAAAATGTGGAAGGCGAGCGAAAAGCAATGGCTTCCTGCTGTTCGGAGAATGCCTCTTCTACTTACACTGAGAGCCCAGTGGACCAAGTCCTTCTTGTTACCCAACAAATCTAGGCTTTTTATGTCTCCAAGTGAATCGCTTTATTTAGAATACCACAAGAATTTTCAGAGGGTCCAAAGGTGTTAACCATTCAGCTTGAAAGAAAAAAAATCCAAGAGCTTTTCTAGCTCCTTTTCTCAACATCAGCTTAAAATGGGTTTGTGCTTTGTGTTTGAGGGTCTGAATCTAACACTGCTTCTGCTGAAGTAAACAGTAAAGCTTGTATTAGCATGGGTTTGTGCATGTTATGTAATATTAGAAGTAAATATAAAGTTCACTCCTATGCAACAACTTCAATATTGTGTTTTTAAATGGTCACGTTAGATCTTTGCTGGTGAATTTTTTTACAGCTACCACAGGGTACCAGCTGAAACACACTGAAACAGTTTGTCCACATTGAAACAGACAACAGCTCTGATGTGTTGGATAGTACATGGTGAGTTTGCAAAACACTTTTTTTTTTTTTCCTAATGGCAGGCACTGGAATTTTAAAATTCTCATAACTGTTTCTAAATTACTTTTAAAATGCAGCCCTCTGTTTACCCTCAGTTCTTTAGAATATACTAGTGAATCAGTGGCTTCAAAGTTAATAAGTAAAAGCTACTTGAGACAGTCCTGTCTAGGACAAGTGTTCCAGGAACTCTTGTGACACTTCTTAAAAACTTAGGTTGCAATATTCTGTTATTTTGCTTTTTTCAGTTTTCTTATTATTTTCTTATTTTTAATGTAATTTTTATCTGTTATATAACCAGGAAAATAAGGTATATTCTCAGTTTTTAATAAGCTGTTTGGTATTCATTTATGCAAGCCTTATCCCTTCCCTAAGGATGCCATTACTGAGGCAGTTATAGTATATGTTTCAATGACTACTAATAATAGATATATGCTTATCTGATGCAATTTAAAAATAAAGCATTATTCAGCTTTCCCATATTTTCATAAATAAGGTTGTATTATTTAAAACTTGTAACATAATGAAGTATGTGGTGTAATACAAGTTGAACTTTTTATGTGTGTATATAAATATAAAGCATATGGGTGTTCATGCAAATGTTCAAACATACCTCCTTCAGTGAAAACTATTACTTCATCACACACTCAGAAATGCTGCCTTCAGTTAATGCTATTTTGCTGTTGGTTCTGTTATGATGCTTAATTTTTAATGAAATTAAAGTGTAGTTCTTTCTTTATTCTTGTTCTCTTTCACATCGAATTCCTCAAGGAGCGGTGCAAGGGCAGCATTAGGTTGCTTTAGTGTTGTTTTTCTGATCATGCACACTTTGCAGTCACTGAGGTTTCTAAGCCCATGACAGTTTAAATAAGGTGGCCATTTAAATCGTAGACCTGAGAGCTTTTCAATTTTTAATGTTTTATTTCTGAATAGGATGATGCTAGTATAATTTAAGATGTTATTGAATGGAACACAGTGAACTGATGAAGTAGGCTTCACTGAGGTAACCTTGGCAGTGGGGCTGATGGGACTCATGCCAGTTAATCAGTCTGAGTATATGAATTAGAATCCCCAGTTGTGCACTGAAACCTGGATATTGGCTTTGGATAATTATTATGTCAAAGAGATTGGATAACTGGATAACAATTATCAGATAGACAGGTTTTCTATTTACCAGCAATGACTGGCAGAAGGACATTCATTCTCCCAAAGCATATAGTCAGACTGTTAATCTGTTATGTTTGTTTGAGCAAGGCTACAGCAGCTCTCTCTTCAGCTTGCAGACTGACTTTATAATTCCATAAACTGCTTAAGATGACAGGAAGCAATGCTACAGCTCGAAGAGGTGATTATACTCTAATTCCAACAATTTCACTCTCTCTTCCTCTATTCCAACTTCTTCTATTCCAACTCACCTGTTTATGCACATGGTAAATCAGTTTAGAATGAGCTATCTTTAAAAGCAGTGAACTGACTGATTCTAGTAGAAAAGAAGCTAGAGAAATTAGAGCTTTGTAGCATGAATGATGAGCTGTTTCCATTGTCATGTGAAGGCAGTGATATGGCCAATTTTTGAGTCATTTGTGTCATCAACAACCTCCTAAGAACTGTATGATGATAAAACAGTACCAATGCTACCCTTAAGGAGACACTAGGTAGATCACCTCAGAATGAGTTTTCATTAAGTGCGCACAATAGCTGGCAATTCGGGGTTTTTTTGGTATCCTGAGTCAGTGCACATGGAAGGTATTATGCTGTATCACCTTAATCACCTAATTATTCCTCACTAGCAAAATCCAGTTTTTTTTGACCTTCCAAACGCACAAAACCAATCCTGAATTCTGTTTTTCTTTTTATTTGCTGGCTGGGACAGTGAAGGCAAGCATGCATGCTGCACGGCAAGCATTGTGCATTGTAGTTTCATTCACCATATTTTTCCAATGTCCTTCTAAGTAATGAAAAGTGGTGTAATATCTATTGTATCAAAAATCAAGTGACGAAACTGTCTAGTTGAGTGGAACCCCCTGAATTGAATACCTGATCAGAGAATAGGTCTGCTGTTTATTTTCATTGTGATTGGCTGAAGAATATTGACATTTTTGTGCCAATAGCAACTGGGTAGCAGTGCTTTTTGTGGGTGACAGTGCAGCAAACCTCTCTCTTTAAATATGTCTGAAACACTCTTGAAAGTCAATGCAGTTCCATCTTAGAGTAAATTTCAAAAGTGAACTGAGATGAAAGCTTCCTACTTGTTCGGCAAAGAATAAGAAAAATGTTAGATTGCACAAAGATAGAGAGTAGTATGGAAAGGTTAAGATGCCACTGTAGAAAACTAAGGCTTGTTTTTACTTGAATTGCTGTGATCTGTTTTTTTGTTTTGCAAGAGAAAACTAGTGGTTTTGGTGACAAAATAGTTAAAGACCACAAAGTTTTCCTTAGAAGAGGCTGAAAATATTGTAAGTTCTTAGTTTCAAATGTGAATGAATAAGAAAGTGCATGGTAGTCTGAAAAGAAATGACTAGCATAGATTGAGAAGGTAGAGTAGAAGGTCTTGTTTCCCATTTGTCATATCAAAAGGAATCCAGTTAGCGTTAAGGGATGCTCTTAAAGTTTATAAGAGCAAAGAGTTCTGCTACAAGGTACCGAACAGCTTGAGTCAAAATAATTTGAGGCTATTTTGTGACCATGAGAATGATTGTTCCTTTTTGATGGGAAAGGAGCACAGAGAAAAGAGATCGTTAGTTTTCAGGGCATGAACAGAATTTATAGGTTTTAAACTTTCACTACAATCACCTTTTCCTAAAGTACTTTGAATTCTAGCTGCTACTAGACATAATTGCCTGTCCCAAACTTGTTTCAATTATTTCTGACAATTATGCATATAAGCATCTCATTTTTATGCATATCCATATGCCACTTCAACACAATTGATTGACCTTTATCTCAACACAAACAATGAAAATAATCTATAAAATAAACTCTTCTAATTTGACAATTTATGGGGTTTTTCCTTACAGAATCTGGTCTAATTCCCTTCATAAATATGTACATATATGTGTATGTGTATATATGCTTACAAATATTTGTTAAATGTATTTGTGTGTATATAGTGTATGTATTTTTTAGATGTGTGTGTATATACTTGTTTATGGCTTGTTTGGCATAGCAAAGTGAAAAAAAAAGAATGTGATGGCTTTCTGTATGGAGGAGCTAGAGATGGAATAAATATCAAAGCAGGAAAAGTTATTTAAGCTGAAAGAAAATGTTGGCAAACAGCAGAAAGACATAATCTGGTTATAAGGAAGTTGTGTCAAGTACTTCATAAAGGCTTCAAACCATCATTAGGGTGAGGCTTTAGAATGACATTGTTGAAGCAGTATGAGTAAGGAAACCCTGATAGTTTTAATTCAGGGCTTGATAAATTTGAGTGGATTAAATCAGCTGTAGATTGGACCTGTAACCTAGAAGATCCTCTCTCCAGTCCCATATCCTTAAATGAATAGTTTCAAGTGCTATAGTATGTCATGGATGTAATACGAAATTCACCTTACACATGATAACACTCTTAAATGTGTTAATACAACATATTAAATGACCATTTCACTTTAAATGTTACTGTTCAGCATATTTGTTTTGAATAGTAGGAGAGAACTGCTAGAACCACTCTGTAAAACTGCTTTACAAGTTGCCATAGCAATTCAATAGTAGAGTTCTATGGTGTTCCTTTCTTGGGTCTTAATTCTGTCATATGACTTTTAAAATAACAAGCCTAAATTTCACATTTTATCCTCATTTTTCTGGCTAGCTAGAGAATTGATCAAAATCATTTTGAATTCTTGTGTTCCTTGCCTTAACTGTGCTAAAATATATCAACTGGTTTAACTTGCCCATAGTTTGGATTCCTTCTGTCTGGTTAGATTCCTTGTGTACTTTGTAGACAGCACAGGGCACAATCAATGATTTCAAAAGATGTCTAACAACCTGGGGATCTGTTCTTGTGTTTTAAACATTGTCCCTCTGTGTGGCTCCATTTGACAACACTTCTAAGCTGTATTTCTACTTAAAATAATAGGGTTTTTTTTTTCCTCCTATCTGCTTTGCTGTTGATCTTTGCAATTATGAACTTGGGCAGAACTTTATAAGGAAGCTCTGCTTAGACTCTTCACTTATTGTAGCTTTTCCCAGAGGCCACAAATTAGCACACAATAAAAGATTACTTCTCTCCTGGAGTGTTTTCAAATCAACAGAAGAAAGGCTGAAAGATGGGAAAGAGAGAGTGGTAACAGCGGAGGAGGAGCTGAAACACCAAGGACTGTATTCAGAACTTTTGCTATAGTGACCAAAGTGGAGAAAGGCTTTCTCAGACAGTTCAAGCTACCTTCTAGCCTGGGTCGTTGCACCCTTGGTTGTGGAGATATGAGTCCTGTGTTATTAGATTTCTTCTTTTGTATATTTTCTGTTAACATATTATATCTTTTCTCCTAACAGAGCTCTCTAATCTTGTTTCCTAATAAGCTACTATGTTAGCCATAGCCTGATGTCTTCTGGAAAATAAGAAACACTTCATGTTTGGAATGTTTCTTCCCATTGAAGTGAAAGCCTGTCTGATGAAGTGGCTTCCTTGCCATATGCCAAATCTACATTTGTATTTGGAATGAGTCAGGTGGCACTTCCTCTGGTTTTCTTACTGGTTGATACCAGCCTATGTATTCTGGCATGTCTGTGGAGCCCTCCTTGGCTGTGGAAAAATGGCTGCACTTTGTGCTGTGTTCCGGTACCAGTCACATACAGCTTGGGGGTTTTTTGTTATGAATCCTAGGAGCTTGAGCTGTTTCTGACACAAGTACTTCCAGGTGTGCACCTTTGCTGATCAGTCGTATCAAGAGGGTGCTACTCCAGAGCCTGTCTTGGAGTAGGAAAACTGTGGTGTGAACAGGTGTTTGTTTCCTGGCTGGTGCCCTTAGGAGTAAGGGTAACTTGTACAAACTTCAAATCCTAGGCAAGATAGTATCATGTGCCCTTCCCCCTGCCTGAGAAAACAAGGGAAAGGCATATGGTTATTCCTTTTGGAGGGCCTTCTTAAAAGGCCTTCAGCTCAAACTGGGATTCTTGGAGATGTTGAGTGTTGTAAATATCAAAGTGATATAAAAAGAAATAATCAAGGAACAATTTCAAGAGAACCACATGTACATTTCTCTGGCAAGAATCAGATGTATAGAATAGGTCCTGTTTTTATTGATGGCATTTAGGAGAGAAATGGGCTCCAGCTGGAAACATGCAACTAGTCATCTCAACAAGTCATGTCTTGAAATATTTGCCTTACAGGCACGCGCTTTTATTCTCCTTTTCCAACATTAACAGTTACAATGATCAGCACAAACAAGAGGCAATTCAACTACTACAATTTTTGAAATGCCTGTTCCTGACCTCCTTCAAAGAGAGGCTCAACAGCTACCTGCAGCTCTATCTAGGCATAGCTGGTATTGTAGTCTCTGCTGTGGCAGGCTTTCAGCCAAGATGTGGAAAAGAGAACTAGTCTCTAAATGTGGAATACCCCATTGGAAGAAACCAGAATATCTAGTTACAGGTACCTTAGTTCTAGCCCTTCCCAAAATAGCATTGTCTTTTAATGAAATATCTCTACCAAACTAATAAAGTTCTTTGTATAAACTTTGGGTTTGGGAGGGTCTTAGATGAAGAGCCCAGATAACATTTTACATCTGAGCCCTGTCTATTTTACATGTAGAACATACTGTATGTGTACATGTTTCTACATATATAGACTTACATGTGTGTCTATATATGCACATGCATACTCACACATATAAATCATGTGCGTGTGCTTACGAATCTTCCCAATGTGTTTTCCCAGGCTTTTTCTGGGAAGGAGTGGGAACTGGGTAGGATTCTGAGACTAATGGCTTGGAGAAGCCATCTGTTGGCTCTGATCCAGTTTGTAAACACTTTTGTATTGTTGCTGTGCCAAATGTAAAACATGTGTTAAGAAAGTGACAATCAATGCATTTACAGTAGGGCATTCTTATGCAAAAACTCTGCTTAGTGTTTAATTTTGAAGCAAAAGATAATGTATCTGTGGTCATCTAGTATAATTTTGTTAATCCAAATGAGAAACCATGTACTTCTCCATTTACACAAATTGTCAAAGTGCAGCTGATACTATAGAACCAAGCTGATGGAGCTGAGGCATTTTATATTGACTGAAGATCTCATCTTGTGCTCTCAGCACAGTTTGATGCCTTGACAAATGCTTCGGTTGTTCACTCACAAAATAATTCTTGTGCATAGATGAAAGCTCCAAGAAATGTCTCAAATGTAATAATCTTATGTTCTGACGTACTAACTTTAAAATTACTAAGAAGCATCCGGAACTACTTAGAGCTTACATTATTTGTATTCAGATTGTATAATTTATAGAGGGAGTTGGATGTAATATGCTGCTACTCCTTCCCCCTTCTCAGCGCTGTACAGAGAGCATCAGTAGTCAGTGCCTTAAAAGTGACAATGAATACTTCCATAAAAATGAATCACTGCCATAAAACTCTTCCACTGACAGGGCAGAGATAAAAAAAAACCTCTGGAAAATGCAAAAGCCAAACCAAAAGCATATTGATATAATATCCCTCCAGAGGTAAGTGCAAATCCTGCTTTCTCGAAAAAGGAGTTGGTGAACAACAGGAAGCAGCTTCCTTGTGTATAGCTATACAAACCCTCATTCAGCTACGACCTCAAGAAACTTTTTCTTTTCCTTCAGGATAATGAAGCTAGTGTTTTTTGAAACTGCATTTCAGGGGTCTTCCTTTTCTTCCTTCCAAGCTTCGCTTGTCCCATACCTTTATTTGCAATTCCACCTCCACAACGAAAACTTGACCAATTTTTCAATTGCTCTTGCTCAATATGGTGCCATACACCAAAGTTTGAAAACAACTTTCATTTTACAAATAAACATTACAATTTTATAGATGGGGCAGCAGTCTTGACTTCAGCATTGTTGCGCATCACCCACAATGGCAGTGTGTTTTAGCATGAGATTCTCAGTAATGGTGTGACAGTGTCATGAGAGATTTGGTCTTTTTGAGGGATTCACTTTGACTCATTTTAGTCTTCAATACTCTCCTATATATAAAGCCAAAGATTTGCTTCAGTGGGAAGCCTCCTTGAGTCTTTTGTGATTTTGAGGCCTGATCCAAAGCCACTTAGGTTGAAGAAGTAACACTCCTGTTGTCTGCAGTAGGCTTTGACTCAGACTTAAGTGTCTTGGAAGGGTTAAGAACCTGATATAAATTCTTAATTTGGGGCATCTGGTTTAATGGCTTCTTAAAAACTCCTTGGTCCTTCCTTTCTGCTATCATAACTAATTTAAGTTGTTCTTTTCAATACCCATTTCATATCTGTAGCATAGTTTTTCCAATTGGAAGTTTAACATCAAGCCAGTTTTTCGTTCTTCCATGCACAATAAGCAGAAATATTAAGCATTTTTAAGGCTCTTTTTACATTACTGCATAGTTCAGTAATGAGAAGACAGAAATAACTGTTGCAAGCTAAATATCCTCTGGGATTTGTGTTCAGTATTAGGATAATTAAGTAGAATTGAACTACTGAGAAACAGAAACCTCTGTTCTTTAAAATCTGTATTGAGAATATGATATTAATTACGAGAGAAAAATCTGTCTGTTTACTGGAAGAGAAGCTTTGTCTTTGAGATTTCTTGGGGAGGAAGAGGGGGCAGAAACGCAAGCCACAACATTGTAATGCTGCATAATGCTGCATATAGCTGAAGATAGGGTTGAGTCATGTGAACATTATGTACTTAAGTCTTCCACAGGACTATTCAGATGTAGAAAATTAAATAGATCTCTTCTGTTTGAGGACTAGAGGCTATTCTTTTGAACATGTGATTCACTAGCTAATAATGGTTTTGACTGTGGTAGACTAAACAAACCCAAAGCCATTTATCATAGAGTGGTTTGGGTTGGAAGAGACCTTGAAGATCATCTTGTTCCACCCCCACACACCATCTCCAGAGACATCTTCCACTAGATCAGGTTGCTCAAAGCTCCATCCAGCCTGGTCTCGAATGCTGCTGGGGATGGGGCATCCACAACTTCTCTGGGCAACCTGTTCTAATGTCTTGCCACCCTAATGATAAAGAACTTCCTAATAACTAATCTAAATCTACCCTCTGCCAGTTTAAAACCATTGTCCCTTGTCCTGTTCCTACATGACTTTATAGAAAGCCCCTCCCCTGCTTTCTTGTAGGCCCCCTTTAGTCACTGGAAGCTACTATAAGGTGTCCCTGGAGCCTTCTCTTCTCCAGGCTGAACAAGCCCAGCTCTCTCAGCCTGTCTTCATAGGTGAAGTGATCCAGCCCTCCAGTCATCTTCAAGGCCCTCCTCTGGACTCACTTCAGCATGTCCATGCCCTCCTGATGTTGGGGGCCCCAGAGCTGAACATGTAAGCTGAGCAATGACTTTACAATGAGTGTCATTTCAGATTAATTTAGTTTCTGCAAACTTCAGTGTGACTGCTTTTAACATTAATTTGATGTTCCTTTCTATTACTTGATTGCTGCTAGAGGTTGCTGAGACTAGCCTTCCCAAGCCAGTGTTTAAGTTTTTAAAGCCACCCTTTGACATCAGAGCTGAAAAAATACATCGCTACAAAACAGGCTTTCTCAGAAAGATCTATACTTGAAAAAAGACAACTCAGCTGACTTTATTTGGAACAGGGGTACTTCCATAGCAGTTCTGCTGGTATAGTTGATCAAAAGCACTTTGGCACCAGACCCTCCTCAAGTTTTAAACATTTGTGAAAAATGAAAATAGTGGGATATCAACAAAGGAGCTGACTTGAATCTAAGAACACTTTGGCCCTAGATGCTGTTGAATGCAGGCAGTAATCTTGCTAAGCTGGATACTGTGGTGATTTAATAGTAAAGTCAGTTTCTCTGCTTCATGGTGATTTTATTTCCATTCTTCATAGCTGTTTTCTTTCATTACCTGGGGTATCTAAATAAGGAAATGAAAATTTGATACCTATGTTCCTCCTGGCTGCTAGCTTGCTCCTTTCGTGCCACCCCTAAATGATCTGCTGCCTTGCAGGATGTTTTCCTGTGGCTGCTCCCAGCATTGTGCAAGCTGTAGAATCGGTGGCAATACAGCAGACAGCGCTGCCTCCCGCACCACGATCTCTGCAGTGCCTGCTTGTTAGACTGGAACTGTCATCTCCATCAAATAGCTATTTAACTGTGATTAACAGCCACTACTTGAGATATGTTGTTCAACTGTATCCTATATGACTTGTGACAGGCACTATATTTATACTGGATTAGCAAATCTTTAGCAAAGCTGTCATGGCTGATTTAATAATTTTTCTCCCAGTGAAGCTTGTGCTGGTTTTAGTGAATAGAATCAGGTGTTTAATGGTGTGGAATCTAGTGACCTTGGATTGCTAAAACACCATAGGCTGTGCAGTCTGCTTATGCTATTGAAATACTAGGGGGGGTTATGTTGGTATACTCTATGTGACTAGATCACATGCTTGGATGTCTTATTAATATTCTTAATCTCCTGAGCAGAGTGAAGAGAGAGTAAAACTTACACAAGTTGTGATGTGCTCACAGCTGGTATTGAGAAGGACAAAAGCAATATCAATGTGCTGATCTGACAGTGGCTTCAGAAAGTGGTTGGTTGGTCTGCTACTTGGGCCTAAAGATGTCTCAATTTCTGTCATTCTGTAGGAACAAAACCAATGTTTTGGTGACGTGTTTTCTTTTCAGAGGGTTTTAGTCTTTAAAGACCTTTTTACAGGGTTTTAGTCTTTAAAGATCTTTAAAGCGTATATTAGCAAAATGGATTATATACTGATAGTCCTGAAGTGCTAATAGCCAAAGGTATAAATGAAGATTGCTTTCTTTTTAAAGGCTTTAATTTTCAAAGCAAAAGATACAATTTCTCTGTTCAGTTTATTAAAAAAGGACACGCCTGATCATTCTCCAGTATGGTATTTTATGCTAGTTTCACAAAGCTAAAAGACTTTCAGTGTAAAGAATTACCGTTTTCTATGAATTCTGAAAAGCGATGGCTATTGTGGGGCTTATCTGTGTGATGAAGGGGAATTTTCGAAGTTGGCTGGGAGATGGGAAGAACACCGTAGGAAGCTTGTTTGCATTGTCTGGTGGGATATAGCACTCAGGTCACACAGTCCGTCAGGCACTGGCCTCTCCTAGTGGCTTACCTCTCTGGTCACTGTTTGCTTTTTCATTTGGAAAGCACCTTGTGACCTGCCTCTTTTGTATTCTTTTGCATTGCTAGTAGGAAAACTTCAGCAGGCCAGATCCTTGCACCATCTATACTCTCAGATACAAGTGCTATGATCATAAATGGGTTTATGAAGTTTAAGTTAATAGTATCTGAAAATGACTGGACTTAACCAGCCCTCCTTCCACATGTGTGAGTTATATGGGTGTTAAGAGTGATCAAGAACTGTGGAACTTTTTCCTAATGGGTGAATAAAGCATGCAGCACCCAAGCATTGCTTGGATGAAAGTGGCTTCAGAGCTGTCAGAAACAAATCCCTAAATAAACGTTCTTATAAGTCATTTTGATATAGGTTTATTCACTTTTGATATATTATAAATAATGCAAATTTAATATCCATCTGGACAGTAGGTTTTTGCCAACTGCTACCAGACCAGCTGCAAAATTCACTGACTACAAGCTATGCAGCTGCCATGTGCAGTCAGAGCCAAGAAGGAGCATACTGTTAATGCTTCTTCAAGTGCCTGGGCTGGTATGGTGTACTGGAAGACAGATTAGCAAGCAGGGAAAGTAAGAGCTTATGTATGGACCATGCACCTTTGTTTAAAGAAGGTCACTTGGAGAGAGAAGCCAGCTGAGATCTAATCACCTTTGCTTGCAGTGGCCCTCATGACTCTTGTCACATTATTTTCTATTTTAATGCCTGTCTGCGCTTTGTGTGACATGTTGTAATGATAAGAGCTATAGAAATACATATAATCTCTACATAAATATGATTTTGATAGGTCCTTCTGATTTTCCCTTTGTTTAATCTTCCCTGGTTTGTAGGCTGCTTATCTGAATGAAACAGTAGATGTCCTTAGGGAGAGGTCCCTGTCAGCGTCTTCAGACTGTTTTGGCCCCTATGGTTTTGTATCCACTCAGCACTCCCTAAATATTAGTGATAGCTCCCTTTTCCTTGAGCAACTGGTCTGCTTTGTTTGTCACTCAAGATTTTGTTGATGTTCTTCCAACTGCTCAGTGTTTTGGAATGCATGTCCCAGTGGACCTGAAGATGCTGATGAGGAGCCTAGGGCTAATGCTCTGTAAATTGAAACCGAAAGCTCATAGCAAAGGCAATTGAAACTGATGACAGGGGAAAATACAAGGTCTAAATTGGAGATGGATCCAGGATTATTGCAAGGTTTTTTTCATTAAGAGGGTGTTCTTTACCTTCAGGGAGAGATCCATGCTTTTTAACCATTGATATTTAGTAAATTGGCTAATATATTTAGCCTATGCTTTGGACACCCACTGTATATATTAGCTATATAAAGCAATGCTCAGTTACAAAAGGAATATAGCTTTCTAATAAAGCGTTCAGCTGGACAAATGTAGTTATCTTAAATTGAAGGCATCTGATATTCAGCCATGGTCTACAGCTACTTTAAGGTTCAGGGCAAATTTTCAGCTGGCAAAAATCAGTGTCAGCTTTTTAACTGCATTGGATCTATGCAGATTAAAATGAACTGAGAAGCCAGGCATTACTTTGTCTTGGGGGGTGTGTGTGTGTGTCTGTCTGTGTCTGGGTGATTATGTGCTGCTCTGTTCTTGTTGTTCAGTAACCCTGGCACTGCACTTGGGAGTTTTCAAGAGCAGGAGGAGCAAGCAGCTTGATTATCTCTTCTGCCTTTTTTCAGACCACAGGGCATGGTCTGATGGGAATTAGTCTTCTCTGCTACAGAAAAGAGCATCATAGTACCTTGGTGGGGAGGCATGCATAAATGTATATACTTAACCGTGAACTGTGTAATTAGCCTCTTCAGCAATGAACTGTTTTAGAAGTCCTGATTATGGGAGGTTGGTATGTTATTTGTGACTTAATTTTTCTTAATGTTAGTCATGCTACACTTCATAAAAAGGGGTGCTTTTCTTATGAAGGGAACTAGGCTAGGCTAGCTAGCATGCAAGCTCTGAACATCTCAGGTTTTGTGTTCAGCTGTCAGTCACAGTGGTCTGACTTTTCATGCACTGGATATGGGGGCTACCCTGAATCCTAGACTTTGGGAAATACAGATCTTTGCCTCATGTTCATGGCTTGATTCATTTTCACATTTTCACTTGGCTTTGGAAGGCTGTTAATATTTCATCATGTAAACTTTTGGCTGCTCCAAAGTAGTTTTAATGCAGTGGTTTTCAGATTTATACAAGAAATTTGCCACACAACACATCTGGGTTTATTAATTTTAATAGAACCTTATAGCAGGAGTTGAATCCTGAATGTTTTAAACTGAATTAGGTAAATATATTTCACTTTGATAGCAGATTTCACCCAGAGAGCTCAGGTGCTATGCCTTGTCAGTTGAGAAGATGTACAACACAAATATGACTTGACCAATACACAAAGCAAGGAGAAACTATGGGAATAGTTCGTCTGTGTCAGTGCACTTGCCCTTGGGTTTTGGAGTTCAGCATGTGCTTGCCTGCTGTGCTGGGGGAGAGCCCTGGTTCTGCCACGTAGCTCTGACTGAAGTGTGTTGGCTTTCCATGTGTAACCTCAGTGTGGAGAGGGTATACAGCATAACCTGGGTAATACAAAACACACATATCAAAATGGAAGGCAACAGACATACCAGAAGTGATCTCTAGATACTGAAAACAGTGCAGTATAGGAATGTGAAGCCCGAGGATAACCCAGATTGAAAGGGCACTCTGGGCTTCTGGTTGAAACCCTGCTGAAAGCAAGGCCAACTCCGAAAACAAACTCGGCTTCAAAGTTGTATCAGATTGCTCAGGTTTACAGTAACATAGTCCTGAGTAACTCCAAAACTGGAGATGTCACAGCCTCTCCTGGAAGCATGAAGATACTGAATTCTTCCTTATTATAAGAGTCTGAAATGAGGCTTTATTTCTTTTGACTGTAAATATATTGAACAAAATATATTGGGAAATGCAACCCTGTTAGGTTCCTAGTCCTGGTCACTGCTGTGTGTCCCCAGACAATTCCATCCCAGATTACAGGACTAAATACTTACAGGTAGTAAACAGGAATGAATCCATGCTGAAAGTGATGACTATATTGCATCAGAGGTTGGAAAGCTCTTTGTCATACGCAGTCTTCTTCACAAGAGTTTGAGCTGTGCAAATCACTTCTCTTTGAAATTGGTGTTATCTCTGTACTCTACATTAATCTTAAAACAGAACAAATAAATGCTAATGTTGTTCCAAAATTATGACCTCTTCTAATGAAGTGAATGATTGAAAAGCTAAAAAGGGGAGTTTAGCCCCTTAGGCATTTAGGTGACCCCAGTCATCACAGCAATGAAACTTGCCTTTCCCCAGCCCCTAAATTAGCTTTTCTGGGGTTACTCTGCTGTGCTCAGTATTTCCTGTTCTGAAGAGACACATGCTGGGAGGATTAGGAATAGAAGAGCTGGAATGAGGCAGTCAGAGCTGGAAGCCAGTGCAGAGGTTTACCAGATTTTGGAACATCTGTATGTCTGACACTTTCTTGCTAGTCTGCTTTGTCCTCTTCTGAGGTCTAAATTTGCTCAAGGTTGCATTTTGGGGCAGCCTGTGAAAGGATGATCTGTGTCAGATTCCATATTCAGTCTGAAAGAAAGAGCGATTAAAGATTACCTTGTTTGTAGAGATTGTCGGCCTCTGCTTGTGTTCTTCATCTGTGTGTTCCCACTGGGAGTTTTTTCCTAGTGTCTTTGGGCCTGGACTGTCATTACTTTGGGAACAGGGCCTAGACAAGCTACAAAATACTGTTTACTGCCATTCATCTTTTTCTAAAAGAAAGAATTATTAATAGTGGTTTCAAGTCGCTTTTTTACAAATGTTCCTGCAGTCAAGAGAATTCTACCATTTAATGAATCGGCTGAAGCTGCTAAAAGTCTTAGTAATGTCCCAAACATTTAAATCACTTTAGTGAAAGCAAGTCTTCCATTAACTCACTATGAGCATAGGTGCAATTCTTCTTTATGTGAGTAGAAAAAAGGAAGGTGGAAAGGTTTTCTTTATACAAAGGAAGTTATACAGTTTCAGGTGAGCATGTGTTCTGTAACACTTGTTACATTTACCCACCATTGTTACATAAGTGACTCTGGGTAGAATGTTACTTTCTAATGAAGAGATCATAAAATTTTGGTTCTTTTATTCTGATTACTTTGGGTCAAGTAAAAACATCATATAGAAAATGAGCAGAATTCCTTCAAACCTGGAAGTATTTATCCCAGGTCCTAGGTGCTAGAGCTGGCTGCTTTTAATATTCAGAACTTCAGCTACCCCTAGTTTTATAGCTTTCATGTTTAGCCATCCAATATGTATGGAGAATGAAATTTGCTTTGGGCTGGCCATTCAAATATTTTACTGAAGTCCAGTGTCAAAACTGCTAGACCCTGTGCACACTGAGATGTTATAAAACCTCCACGTGTTTATGATGGACTCAGCCAGCCCTCAGCACTGAACTTCCCCAGATGCATTCAGCTTGGTCCTGCTTCTATTAAAATCCATTTTGTGAGAACAGGTGCTAACATCGGCTTGTTACTGGGTAAAGCTAATGAGTTGGAGACACCCATCATGATGATGGGGTGGGTGTTGAAGTCCAGTAATGGTTTTTGATGGCCAAAATGTGCCATTATGTCCTCTAATGTGTGCCCTGGAGGACTTTATTGCAGCTGTAAAATAGAGCTTTTAAAATATGAAGCATATTTCTAAGAATTTACAATTAGTCAGAGATTGCTTTTGAAGAAAATACTGCAATATAAAGTAGCTAATTGAGCAATATAAGCCATAAACACCTCAGGGAAACCCTTGAAGGGCAATTTTAAGGCTGACTTTAGAAATCTGCTGGACTTTTTTTTAAGTAGCCCTGCCTCTAGCAACACTTCTTTCAAAAGCTGTCAGGCACGGAGGAGATTGGAGACAGAGCTTTACTTCTGTGAAAGGAAGTGGTAAATTCCCATCAACTCCCACTGCCGGTCTGCTTTCATAAAACAAGGAGGTAGAGAGAAGAACTGACAGACACTGGTGGAGTGGGGAATAGCTTCTGGGGCCTCAGGAGGCTTCCTTTTTATGACTTCATAAAAGTTATTTTCACATGGGTGGGGGCAGAAAGCATGTATTATTTTCTAGTGCTCATTTTTGGATCTCAGTCTGTATGGCAATAGGAACAAAGATGATCATGAGATTAACATATAAATTTGAGGAAAACTTGGCTTTAGTACAGCCATTAATGAAACTGGCTCTTCATCTCTGTAGGGCCAAGGCTTCATCTCTAGTTCATGCAGTGTTTGTACCTTTCATCCATGCAGCTTAATCTCTGCCTGCATCACCTGCAAAATGGAACAGCATTTATGTAGTTTCCAGAAACCAGTTGTGGTTGCAACAATCCCTGCAATCAGTAGGTTGAAGATGTTATATTGTTTCCATTGGGGAGTTTTTGTCAAATTTCAAAGGGACCATTAAGCAAATTGGTGAATTCTAAACCTGCTCAAGATTACCTACTCTTTCTCAGTCTATTCATCAGAGTATAATGCAAAAATGAAACAAAGTTGTTAGCATGTTTTTAAGGTATTTCAAAGTTGACTTCACACCTTCTAAAAAAGGTTTACTAAAATTTTGCACTGTTTTCATTTTGTGTTTTCATTAAAGTTTATTGCTTTTATACATTACTCCTTAATTACAGTAGGATTTTAATGTATATTTCAAAATTATTCAAAACTACTTTCCAGTTCTCCTGAGTTCTGTTAGCAGTAAAAGAATGTTTTTGGACAAAATTACTTAGTTTTCATGTAATAAATGCAAAATAACACTTCTAAATGAAGTGAAATTTATTATACTGAAACTGTTGGGCAAAAATATATTTAGAAAATGCTGATTGACACTGGCATACTACAGGGATCAGGATTTTCCATTAAAAGAGCAAAGTGGTTACTTGGACCTGGCTTCAGGTGATCTGTGTAGTTCCTCGCTGGGACTTTTAAGATCCTGTCTTTCCCTGCTGAAGCAATTATTCTGATGATGATTATGATTGCTCTTAAGGTTGAGATCTGTAAATCACCCAGTTTATTTGAATTGTTCCAGTCTTTGCTTAGTACAGGAATGCAAGGAAGGTCTCTATGGAAATCATTATTCACAGTCCAACAGCTGTTATGGACATATTCAGAACATAAATAGAAGTTATTGAAGCCCCTGTGATATGCTGGCTCTGGTGTGGTGGTTAAATAATTCACCATCAGATTAAAGAGCTGATTTGACAGACTTGAGAAGCTATAGGGAATTGGCTGAGATATTGCCCATGTAATCTTATCCATATAGTAGGATTAATTATAAATCCCAATCAAGCTCCCTTTGGAGACAATGCAAGTTTCAAATGAGCCCAAAGTGAGGCTAGATATTTGGACTGAGATTTCCAATGCTATTTCAAGTATTTGGGAATTCAGATCTCACTGAGATGAATAGAAACTGGGCATCAAACACTGTAGGTGGCTTGCAAATTACAGCCCTGAATTTTAACAGTGATCTTTCAGTTCTATTGGGATTTATAATAGGAGGTATAAAGGAAATAAACAGGGACTTTGACCCAAGTCTGGCATCTTTGTGAAGACAGGCTATACCAGAACACATGTGCAAAATTGCAGGCACATTCATGTACTCTGCCTAATGGGTCAGCCTATTTGACTTCCAGTGGTGTACTGTCTTTATTACAAAATTAGTGATTGGGAAAGGAACTTTAATATATTAATAATCAGTGCCTTAGGCCAGGTATCAGGTGGCTTTTATTATGGCAGTTTGTGTGGTCCCACATTTAGCTCCATGGATATTGAAGTGGAGAAACCACTGTCACCTTCATTTATGTTTCATACCGGGTAGCTGAACAAACATCTTTCAGATCTCTGGCCCACCTCGTTGGCTAAGCAGTTCCCTTCTGCATTATTTCAACAAATAAGAAATAAATTTCTGGCCAGAGATGGTTAACTATTTTTATATGGACAATCCTGTTGTTAGCATCAATGCAATTGTGATTGTTCTATCTTTGTTTTCTTCTTTATCAGTGTAATAAACCCACCAAAAGCAACTCAGCACTGTTTGATTTCAGTGCCTGTTAGCACTGGAATGGACTTCAAATACTACATCAATTAGCACTACATATATTATGATGAATTTGTATCCTGAAGGAAGCAGATAGCCCTCATCTTAAAATAATATTTAATTTGGAAAAATAGAAAACAAAATTAGAAGAGATGTTTCATTTTTAAATAAGGCACAACAGCAAAAAGTGCTGGCCTATTTGACTGCATTGCTCAAGAACCAACTGCATGATGTGGGGCAAGCAGGGAACATTAAAACACTTGACATGGCGATAGTTTAGTGCTAGTAAAATAAGAGCATTTCTATAACAAAACTATTTTCCCTTTTTATCTTTACCAATAGACTTGCATGAGAATCTCATTTTTCCTTAAGAGTCTCATTCTCCAATTAAAATGCACATGGAAGGAGCAATAAGAAGAAGGAAGACCAATAAAAGGAAACAGTGATTTATAATTTTGATGAATCTCTTGATTTGGGTCACCTGGTTCATGATCTATTCAATTTTGGTGTAGGCAGTGCAGTATTCTGTATCTTTCTTGGGCTGTACATGCACTGTTAATTCATACATGACCCTGAAAAAAGCAGATTAGCTTGTTCATAGGTAGAAAACTGAGAGAAAGTAAATGATTTGCTGATTTGTTGGTGCTCAGAGGAGCAGAAGTGATGCCCTACTCAGAATGTCAGTTCTCCCAGTTCTAAGGTTCTTGTTTCTTAGTAGCCTGTCAACTTTTCCCTCCTGTCTCTAACCCCATATTCAAGTTTCAGGTAGGTTTCAGGTAGTTTGCTTTTCCTCTCCCTGGACTTGTTTTTTCCCTTCTTTGTGGCATAAGGAGGTCCTTTAAAATATCTCTTAGCCTAAAAAGAATCCCAAGACTTTTTAAACACAGGGAGGTATTTATAGCCCTCAAAACATGTTTGAAAGAATGGAAAGTTAACCTTTTCTGGTTTTACATCCTTGTTGCTAGAAGTACTGATCTTTCTGGTGACTTCAGCTAGTTTTGGTGTGAATTGGCGTGACACTGACTCAAAACCCAGGCTCATTTCTTTGAATACTTAAATAGGTGCCTAGTTACCAAATATCAATCAGGGAAATGTTGGCTTTAGTTGTCTAGATTGGGAGGAGAAACAAAAATTACATCCTGAGGGGTGTTTCGTGTTCCCTGGAGTGTTAGCCACTGTAGCAATTTCCTTTTCAACAAGCAGGATAAGTTCTGGGTTAATTTAAGTTTCTTATTTAGCCATCTTTTTCTTCAGCTGACTTCTTACATCCATTCCAGTTTTGCATGACTGTGACAGAAGGTGCCAGGGAATTCAGTACTGAACATGTCTCTAAACTGTCCCGCTCTGCTGTTACATTCCTTTACAAAGAAACCACATTTGGAGTGTTTGCTTGCCCTAACTCTTTAAGCTCTATGCACAGAAGTGCCCTTTGGGGGACTGTGGTAAGGTTTGCACCTCTATGTTGATCTAAACACTCTTTGTTACAAATAACCTCGAAGTTCAATACTGCAAATTATACACTACTTCGAAGATAAATCTGGGCTGTGTATTAAAAGGCATTAGTATTTCGTCAGCACAGTAGCTTATTTCCAGATGATCATAATTAGTTGTTTATTTAAACAACATGTTTCAGAGCTTTACATTGTTATTTTACTTTGATTACTGGGAATGAACTCTGAAATAACTGGTGTTGCCACAGGTACAAGTTCTGGCTGGTCTGGGCAGGCATTTGGTCATGTGAACTGTGCTCAGCTGTATTTTTGTTGCCCTAAAAATATTCTTCTAATGCTGGCAGTGTAGAGGTCTGCTCGTTCAAGTGCCTGCTGTGAAGAAACTGATCCAAAGAGATTAGTAAGCATTGAGATTGTGTGGGATTGGTGAGGCTGAGCCCACCAAAAAGAAAACCTTTGTATGCTTGATGAATAGCTCCCATGCTAATATGGCTCAGGGCATAACAAACTTGGTGGTTTTGGCATATTATCAGTTTGAACATGAAACTCAAAGCAAACCTTGGATGGTGTGAACACAGATGTGAACCGAAACCACCAAAACCAGAAGAGAAGTTTGTATAACCTAATGAGAACTGAAACTTATTTTTTTGTATTGTTTTTGTCTGAAAGTGAAATGCATCAAGAAATGAAACCTTTGTAGTACCGTCTTAGTGAATAATGATGCAGACATTAAAAGCTACTTCTAAAAATGTAATGCTTTGAGTGGTCAGCAGTACCACTAAGGAAGGAATAGAGTCAAGCTTGGGGGCAGGAAGGAAGCCTCCATCATTTTGAGTGAGGCACAGTCAAATTCTGATTCAGATTCATAACAGACTGCTGCCATTCAATTTCTTGCACTCAGTGAACAGGTTCTGCATGTTTCAAAGGTTGATATTCCAACCAGAAACTGGATTCACTCTTGCGCTGTAGGCCTCTCAATTAACAAAATAAGAGCCCATTTCCATCAAATGGCCTCAATTTATTTTTTTTTTTTTTCACTTGTCTCTTATCTCCCTTATTCATTTGTAATTTGCATTTATCAAATCTTCAAACATATTTAGGACCAGATCACAAACTCCACTGGGGATGGGTGTAAACTAGGTGCGTGAAGAATCAATAAGATCACTCGTGGGTTCATCATCCACAGCACAAGATCACTCTATGCCCATAGTGATTTAATTGTGAAAAATATTATTAATCAATGACTGATTTCATTTTTTGAGACAAGTTTAATAATTGCATTCTGGCAACAGAAAGGTGCTCCAGCAAAGGTAATATTGCATTAAGTGCTGTCCACAATCAGAGATATTCCCTGCCCTAAAAGGCTTTTAGTCAGTGTAGAAACTGCAGTGCATGGGCAGGAAGGCACAATAAGGACAGTACTGAACATATATAGGCGTTACAGCAGGGTATAGAGAGTGATGTGGAAGAGAACAGTGAACTGGTTTTATAGTTAACTTCCTATCATACAGGAAAAGTCATATGGGATAAAGCACAAGGAGGCTTTTCTGGAAGGGTAATGAATGCTTGCATTGCTAATTGGGGATCAGAAAGCTGTCATAATGACAGAATACAAGATGGTGTCCTGGGGTAGTGGTTGGACTTGATGATCTTAAAGGTCTTTTCCAACCTAGACGATTCTACAATACAAGTAGAGTAAGACTTTTCCTCGAAAGCCCTGAAATAAAGATAGTACCTTACCCGAGTCCTTTCTAATAAAAGCCGATCAAAGTTGGAGAGCTATGTGAGATTAAAAAGAAAATATTATTTTTTCTTGTTTGGTGATTGCTGTATAATTAATTGCTTGCTTTCTGAGTGTCCTGGAATTCCTTGGAAGTGACTGTCATAACACAGTATATTCAGAAGAGGGCAGCATCAACCTAAACAACAAGTGGGGAGCACATTTTATTTAAGGATTTCCATCTAAATGGAAGACACTCCAAAGGGTAACACAAGTACGATTGTTAAGTTTGTTAAAAATAGAATCTGGTTTGTATTCTGACACTAAGACAAAGCAAGTCCATAACCCAGAATTGCAGGAGCATTATATTGTCTCTGCAATGTCATGATAATACTTGTTATCTTCCAGTAGTAACACATTCCTTACAGTGGTGGTTACTACACCTTAGATATGGTTATGACAGCTAGAGCCCTCTTGTTACAGGTCTTTTGAAACACAAATGGACATTAAAAGAAAAAAGGACCAAAATTCTGTTGATTCTGTAACTGAAATGCTACTGAACTCAGCCACAGCTAATGCAAACTAGGTATCAATATAGGTGGTGACACACTGGTCCTAAGGATCTCTCTTGGCAGGAAAGCTTTCAAGGACATCAGTTTGGCTTTGGATTAGGGATTGAGTCAGATGCAAGATTTGGACTGAAACAACCAAATACTCATGTAATTACATGATGGTTTTAGGCTTAAGTGAATTTGCTTGAAGTTTTGACTGAACAAGGTCTGGACTGAGTTCAGTGTTACTGGGTTTTAGCCATTCCTTCTTTAGCTGCCCGTAACTAATAATTCTCCATGTGATGACTTGAATTCTGTTCCCACTGAATGGGCCCACTTGAAATTTTATTCATTTTACCACGGGTTTTTACTTTAACAAAGCACTTGCAAATATGCACAGGTCCTGCTGTTGTCAGTGTTGCTTTCATACAGAATCATAGAATGGTTAGGGTTGGAAAGGACCTTAAGATGTATGCTGATGTGTTTTGCTGAAAGAACTGCAACAGGAAGTCCAAATCATTAGGTTGTCATTATAGCAAGACTGTCAGCCTGTACAGTGGCAGTAGGCAATCTAGGAAAAACAAATGTAGAAGCTTTTCTTGTAAGAGTTAACTAACTGCATTCTGAATCAGGACACGAGGAGATGAAAATGTACATTGCAAACACTATTGTTCTCCTGCTGACTGCATTTTTTAAGTGTCTGGATAATTACAGCTTTTTTTCCTAGATGTATTTAGAGTTCTTTAGCTGAGGAACATGCATCAGATTTCACTTGATTCCTTTCTTAAAGGCTAAAAGAACTGGAACATGTAAGCTATTCTGTTTTGTGAATCTCAAGGTACGTTGTTTAACATGAAATTATGTGTCAAAATCCTGTTTCAGCATAAAGAATGCATATGTTTACGCTTAATGAGTAAGACCCTAAAGGTTTGTACAGAACCTAAGTTTATATACTCCATCAAATATGATCTTCACTGGCTAATTAGTTAGAAATTTCACCCTTGCTTATAGTATACACCATTTTATGGTCAATAACAGTAAAATCTATGTAAACTGTGCTCTTTATTAATAAACATTATGTGCTTCTGACTTTCAAATAAGGAAATTGATTACTCGTTTTCCTCTTGTGACTGGACTGCTGGCATAGTAAAATCCAAGCAATTAACATTATGGGTAGATCACTTCATATGAGATATGAAAGCTGTACAGATAATTTTGTTTTCTATAAAAATAAGCACTCTAGGGGTCTGAAGAAACCTTGGATCAGCAATATCCAACCTCAGAGACTTCAGGGAAAGTCCAAGGTCTCTGGGGATAGATACCAAATAGTATGACTTTCCCTTGTATGTTACAGGTTTCAATCCAGCCAACGTTAGTACTAGCTAGAACTGGTTGTTAGCTACTTGTTGTTGGATAGCTTCTGTCCAGCTTTCAGCGGATAATACATATACCTATGAAACATCCCCTACAAATGGCACCGTTGGCACTTTGCTAACTGGGACGCTGAAATGGAGTGATCCTGGATGTGCACCACCTCCCCGGCCCTGCAGGGGCCTCTCCGGCTTAGCGTTTAAAACAAAATGGTGGCATGAATGATCTCGATGGAGCTGTAAACTTTTTGTGATAAGCTGTTGTTCTGCCAGTGCACACAAATACGATCATCCTTTCTATTCCAGACCAGGAGTTCCCCAGATACTGTGTACTTTGGGGATGTATATAAATTATCAACTGATTTTAACTTTTCAGCTAGTGGCATTTTTAATTTAAGCCATCAGAAAATATGGGTGACCTGATGTTTGTTCCTCTTACTTCCCCATAGAGTGACATTACTGGGACAAAATGGACACTCATCTTAGAGTGTTACTATGTACAGTAACAGGCAAGTATGTTGTATAGAAAGACATGGCAGAGAACAAATAAAGGTCTCTTGTGATAGCAATCACTCTATTAACATGCTGAAAATATTTTAATAATTTGGTTCAAAATACCAACCTAGTAGTTCCTGTGGCTATGAATAAGAATTTAGATTGCCTTTGTACTTTACAAATGTAGTTGTTTAGCACCGAAGGAAGACTTTGGACTAGGTGAAAAACAATTGCTTTTTTTGCAAAGAGCATGTGATATTGGCCCTGTCTGAAGAAAGCAGAACTTTCAGCTGCTTATGAGTATGGCTTTGTTTAAAACAGTAAGGCTAGCACATAGTGCATGTCCCTTCTCCTTCCAAGATGTTTCCTGAGCACAAATATAGTTAGTTCTTAGATATATGGAACAGTATGTGAGTCAATATCCAGTTGAGAACTAATCATGGAGCTGTTAAGTATGGGAGACGTCCCTCTGTCCTGTGTATTCCATTCTTCCATTTTCTCTTTTTTCAAGTACAAAGTGCATTTAGAAGGATACCAGGAAACTTTTCCTACCTTTTCTGTCCTACAGCAGTGCCTCCAAAATACCTATCCTGAATTAACTTGATGGGTCATAATTATTGCTGAGTTGGGAATCTTGGGAAGTATGAAGGATGAGTTAACCTTTTCTATGAGTGCTTTTGCCTAAGCAACTTTGCAGTCCCTGGAGCAGCTGTGGATACTTTTATGCGTTACTTCTTCGCTAAGCTGTACAATGGCCAGTCCAAGGCAGAGCTGACTCCTGTAGAAACAAATAGTTCACTGCTGTGTGCTAGGGCAGGGCCTAGTCATGAAGCCAGATATATTCTTTTTCCCAGTTTAGAACTGAACTGCCAGGTCAGTTATCAAACAGGCATCAGATATATCTGTGTGCTGTGGATATGACTAAAAGGGCCCTGCGTGGTGGATCTTTAGATGAAGGGCCCTCATGTGCCCTTCGCATCCTTTCCATCCTGTGTCAGTTTTCTTCCTCTTCTTCTGATTATTCACATTTCTAGATGTACTTAGAGAAATAGTATTTTTTTTCTCACGCTATTATGGCTGTTCCTGACCACTTAATCCCAGAGGCACTTAGCCTTCTTCTAGTTCTACTCCAGGCCATGGGACTTAATGACTGAAGTCCTACTGTATTCCATATGCTACCAGAGCCACCTAGTTTAGAGAATTTTGGGATGTAATACAGGCATAGGCAGAACAGCTTTTTTCAGCGTACAAGTTTGGAAGGGGTCATTAACCAAGGTGATTTTATACTCCTCAATTTCAAAGGAAAGTTGCTACTTCTGAAAATATTTTTCCAAAAGTAAACCACTTTTTCTCTAGAGAAGTAAAGGGAGGTGTTCAGACCCCTGAGCTGAATTTCCATCTACAATAGGAATTGTCTCAGTGTGCTAAAACATAGGGCTGTGAACTTGAGTGGATCCTTTTGTTGCTGAACATGAAACAAAATCATATTGCTACTTGGATGATGGATTTCCTGTAGTAGGCAACCACCATCTTGTTTACAAGGAAATCTCAACCATTAGTGTGTATGCAAACTGCTGCTGGTTAGCTTTTAGCAGAGATGACACAAAGACAAAATAAGACATATATTGGATTGAGGTAAGCAGTCTCTATTACCACAACTATATTACTAACTTATGTTTAATTGCTCAGCATTTATGTGGTTCATAGTTTATTGTTTTCCTTGCCACACAATAGGCTGGGCAAGTTAAAAAAGCTCCAAGTTTCAAAGGCTAGAGTTTTGGGTGCCTGCCAGCACTGATCTGTTTAACAAATAGGCAGCAGGGTGCTTATTAGTAGGTTGTGGTTTGCAAACCATGAAGCCTGTGGGGCCAGATGCACTGATCAAATAGTGAATCTATAGATCAGTAAGCCCATTAGATGAAAAAGGGGAGCACCATGGAGTATAAATATATTTTTCATAGGCTTCAATTAGGCCACCATAGATGACTCTTGTAAGTCTTTCTGTTGACCCAGCAGTCTAAATATTAAACATCAGTATAAGCAACATTTGTTCCAAATTGCTTCTCTTAGAATTTCCCAATGACTTATAATTACATAGCACTTGGTAGTAAAAGAACAAGTGCCAAATTGCTCTTATTATTTCTATTTATTTCAGTGTAACAAATAGTGCCTACTCACAACTCAAGGTGCTTATATATTATTCATAAAAGCACAACAAAAATTGGCAGTGAATCAACCACTGCATAAAACCAGGTGATTAGCTGGTCTGAATTGGCATGGTTCTGTGGAAGCCAAGACAAGTCTATGAGTTCCCTGATGTCACGGGGGCTATGAAAATTTCTAGTTGTTAAAGATCCAGGGAAAGGGCTCTGCATTTCACTGCTTTAATTTTCCAGCTTCAGTTGGAACAAATGAAGCAGCAGTCAATGAAACTTCAGCCATGAAGTTTCCAAGAGAAGATTTTACTATTTTAATTACTTGAACTTCTCTGATGATTTTTTTTTAATTGTTTCAGCCTGTGAATCACTTGTGAATTCTTTGTGATGACTACTGCTGAAAGTAGTTGATTTTCATGCTGTGCCTCATCACTTAAGTTATGTGGCAAGGTTCTCTCTTCCTGACTGCGTACCTGCTGAATCCACGGCGCTTCCATGACTTGAACATTCCCAGTCCTGCACCTTTCTATTAATATTCTCATGAATACAGTTTTACTCTTACAAATGCTTGCAAGGAGAAAGTGAAAGATACTGTAATGCCACTGAACCATCACTTCTTTAATGCAAAAATCTGTGAATGCTTTTCATAGTGAATACCCAGTTCTAGTTTCCCTTGCCTCTTCCAGGAAAGATTACTAGAAAAGAAAGAGTATTTTGAAGGTCTATCTAATGTGCCAGCTGGGGCTTTGCACCAGTGAAGTGAGAACATGTTCAACCCCAATGACACCAGCTCAGCAGAGTTTTAAAAAAGTCAAGTTGGCATTTTCAGGATGTGTGATTTACTTGGATGTTTCTCACCTTGCAATTACAAGTCTACTTTAAGTCATATCATTTAAAGGCTACGTTAGCTCTTTCTAGGTAGGAAACTGGAGTCTATTGTTCTCAGACTAAATTAGGACTAGAGGCCAGATTAATAAATAATATGATTCACTTTCCAGAATACTTAAATATCACTAGGCAAGTATACATCTGTGAGGTTTATTAGCCTCATTATTCCTGTGCAGAACTGACATCTAAGAGCACAAACAGGAACAAAGACTAGCTGAAAAAGTGCCTAATGCTAATGCAGAAAACCTATATACCATTGAATATAGGGCAGTCTAAAACCCAGGAATCTATTTTTCAAGCTGTAGCACTCCAGGGAAATGCAATTACTCTGTGACCCTTATATTAAGTTCATCCTTAAATTAAGGTATTTTGGTTCCCATTTACTCTTTTTGAGGGCCAAGAACTATAACCCAGCCAAAGCAACCACTCGCTCCTCCATGTGTATGAGCACTGATAACCCATTTTACCAGCCCAGTTTACAAGGAACCTGTTCTCAAAATCTGTAAAGTTTCAGATGCATTGAATGGGAGAAAAGTAAGAGCCAATAAGGCTGACTGCATTGGCATCCGTTTCTACAATATTCCCAGAAGAACTGGAGGAAACAACTTTCATATTTTAGTGTCAAAGGTTGTCTGTAGCTGGAGACACTTTTCCTGCTTGTACAGCTGGAGAAATAGGAAGTCCTTATAAAATGGCTGTGCAGGAGTTAATGCTTTACAGTGACCCCGACCCACTGAAAGGTGTCCTAAAGAAAAAACAGAAATATTTTATCTTTGCTAGATTCTATCTCTTCAGAATGACCAAGAAAACGTTAATCCCACGTCTCTTCACAACAGTCTCAATACGCGTGGCTGTGGCCAGCAGTATGGGAGAAAACCTCAGCTGCAGTAAGTAAGGAAGTGCTGCAGAAATTAGCTCAACCAATAGTCTTTCTCCCATCTCAGGTCTTGTTTGCATGACCAGAAAAGGACCAGAACTATTTGGATTGTTCAGATAGAAAAGTCTTACACTCTGGTAAATTTTGCCATAGTTTGTGTTAACTCAGACTGACTACATCAAGGTAACTGCCTTGATTTAAAATGCCAGAGAAAAAAAGGCATCTTGGGTTGCAACTTGTCATGGTACTTACTATAACTCCAAGTTCCTCAATTATCTGTTATTTTAACTGATAACCTCAGTTAAAATCTTTGTTGTCTTGTTTTGCTGCTATTTTAGTCTCAGGTACAAAGTTTGAGCAACCCAACATAAGAATCTTTTTCTTTTTTCTTTCTTCTCCCCCAACCCCCCCAATTGGACATAGAATTTGAACCTGATTTGCTAAGGAGTGTTGGAAGCTCCCAAAGGTTTTTGCTGAGTTGGAGGTGTTCAGGGCTTCTGAACTTCAAATCTGTAATGATGGATGGGGAAGACCAAGAAATTACTGACACTTCAAGAATGCCACATGCTGAATGTCTGTAGAGAAAGAAAGATGAAAACTCTCTTCTTCTGCTAAACTAGTGGATTATAGATAATGCCATGAAACTGGACCAATGTTTTCATGAAAACAAGTCGTCTTTTTTGAATTCACGCCATCTTGCTTTGCCTCAAATGCTCTATTTGGCTGACGTTCAGCAGACTGCTAGCTCAATGCAGAACAACCTCTCACAGCCAAAATTAAGAACAGTGCTGTCTTCTGCAGGGTTTTTAAAACCTAATTAAAGTAAATACTTTGGAATGATTAAAAGGCACACACCATTTTAAGATAAAAGTTTATTATAGTCAAAAAAGGAAGCTCTGTAATTTAAAATGGAAAGTTTATGAAGCTTCAGGATAAACCTCAACTAGGAAAAATAACAGGTTTCAGATGTTCCAAATATCATACGTTAACCCCAAATGATCGTTCTATAACACCAGCTTCCTTAGTCCATGGTGGTCAGACTTAGAACACCCACTCTGCTTAAAGGCACAATGCTCACTACAGTCAGCCATTAATCACCCTGATTCTGTACCAAGGCTCCAAGCTCCATGATTTTAAAAAGGTGATGATTGTGCGTCTATCCCAAGTAGGTCCGCTTTCACCATATCTGGGCCTGCTTTGAGCATGAAGCTGGACTCCTGAAGAAAGACCTCCTGAGGTCCTTTCCAACCCAAATCATCCTAAGGTTCTAATAAAACAAATGACTGCTAGAACAATATCTAATGAGACCAGACAGCTAGGAAATGGCATGTTTTGCAAGGTTGTTAGTGTTCCAAGTAATGTCTATGTGTGACAGAGAAAGTGAGAGCATTTTCAAATGTTATTTACTTAAGAGTAGCTGTTATTTAATCTACAGAGTCAGATTTATTTGGATAGTTACTATAATTAAATTCCAACTGACTACTACAAACATATTGAAAGTTAACAACTATGTAATAAACTTTCTAAGCAACAATTAAGTGTGTTGGGGAGACAAGTCTATGAATCTTTTAAAGGTGCTCTCAGAAAGGAGACAGAAAAAATATCAGAAAGCAGTATAGTTAAAAGTAAGGCATTAAATTTTAAAAATCAGCCTTTCTTTTGTCCCTTTGGAAGCACTCTCCTGATAGTATGCAGTAAAAGACAGTGCAGGAGGCTGTTAATAGAAAGACCTGCAACCGTAATCAAAAACTCCCAAAGCACGTCAGCTGGAATCTACGTGCTGTAAGCAAAAAGGAATTGTTAACAGAAAATTTCTATCAGGTAGGCTACTCAAGGTATTTCTGCTTCAGAATTTACTCCCTCAGCTTAGACCACTAGTGCCTGGCATTTTTAAGCATATGGCAAAGGTCAAGTAAAAGCTCTAATGAAATCTTCTTGTGAAAGCCATTTGGCTTGTTTGCCTTATCTTGCCTTGAGAAGATCTGGCAAGATATTATATAATTAGTTCCCCTTCCCATATACTGCTGGGATAACATTCGTCTGCCTGGCTCACTTCTTATTTGGAAACAGTTGGTGTTTCTGTATGGTCTTATGGTGGCCACAGGTGGGTTTTTTCCTCTCTCTTTGAAGCTCAGAAATATTACTTAAGCTAATAATAGTTTTTCTAAGAGTGGGTCTTTAAAAAGACATGCCATTTTCCAGTGCTTTCTTTACACTTGCTTTTATTGCGCTTCATCGCTGTGGTCATTCCACTGACTATCCATAACTTAATCCTGTGACTGCTTGTCACTGGACATCATACTTACTGTGGTGAGGGACATCCTTACTGCACTGAACATCTGTAGGATTTGGCCTTTCACATGGGATGTCCATGGGTTGCAACGTTGTCATTCCATCTTTTGCTTCACACACTGTACTGTTTTTATAAGCAGTAATCCAGAGCAACACTTTGCAGCCACAGAATTCAGTAATATGTTGTCAGCAATCAATTACAGAAACACACAGTATTCAAACACACTGTTTGTGTAATCATTAAAGTATGAAAAACTCTCTTGCTTAGAGGATAGTATCAGCAGATCAGTTTTTTACAAAGACATGTTAAATCCCCAGAGCCCATCGAAACAGCCTCTTTTCTGTCATTTTCCTTTTATTGAAAGGTTCCTCTGTTCTTTTGAAAGAGCTTTCATTCTTCCCTAGAGAATGCCTCAATTTTAAAATCATCACATTATATTAATGTCACCCATGTTTTATATTCTCTCCCATAAGAAAAGAGAGAAAATTCTTCATGTGCTAAGTCTTAGCTGGTAGTTAGCTTCCTCTGCTGCTTTCTAGTCTGGTCCTTGCATTCCT
>NW_009937073.1:43430-81874 GCF_000696875.1 Nestor notabilis
GTGTTGCAGTGCTTAGAAAGTATGTTTCAAAACCACAGTCTTGAAGAAGGGGTACGCACTGTGCCAAGATGAACTTCATTGCAGGATCAGACCTCTGTCACCTGAAATTTCTTATTGAAACTTTCAAATAAGTGAACTGAAACCCCAGCGTTTCTGGACACATGCTTTAAACAGTTAAGTAAGATCCTTAAGCCAGCATATCCTGACCTATTGTACCCATCTCCCACATTAACTTTATGATCCATGCCCCCTCTTTGCTAGCCATGATAAGTATGTATTAAATATGGGTATTAAAACACATTCTAGCATGAGGAACTTGTATGAGGAACCCTGGAGATGATATCATGTGCTTCTCGACCAACAAACTTAACCTGATGAAGTTATCTTTTAATAAAAAGTACAGCCAAACACTAGCATTTCCTAGCTAAACCTGATGACTAGCTTGAGCTTTTTTTGCATATGTGCTAGTACAAATAGCTTCTGTGATTATCCAACCAGGAGACCATCATTTAGCATTGGAAATTTTCCCAACTCAGAAAAAAATTAAGAATTTAATCTTCTTATAAAGCAAAGGAGCAAGTGGGCTGTCTGCTTGCTTAGCAGACAGCTTAACTGTATAGTGTCTTCTCTCTGTAGTTATTGAAAATGTGAGGAATAAAGGTTCCTTCAGATGCTTTTTCATACTTTTATGACTGACTTATTAATTATTCTTCATTATTTTTCTTACATTTTCAAACTATTTGATCATGTGAAGATGTGCTGTGTCAGTGCTAGTATACACAGTGGATGGTATAGTGAAGGTCAATGTTACGCAAATAAATCTGTATAAACTACTGAAAACAAGGTTTATCTGCTTAGATTTCAATCTAGATTAATTCCTAATACCTGCAAATTCGTCTTGTGTACTTTTCTTTCATGGCTGGCACGCTTATTTATATTTAAAGGTTACACGTAGTATAGGTAAAGATTTCATCCTCTGCTTTATTGCCAACTTGCAATATTATGGCCTCCTGTTTTCTCTCAGCTTGAAAGTGATACTAGTATCACAATTTGGATGTGCTTGTCAGAAGAAATGACACTGAGAGACCTTCTGTAATTTTGTTCTTTTAATTTGACCATTCTCAATTAGAGGAGTCTTTGGAAAACTGCCTGCTTGTCACTCAGCTACATTTATCAGGAGGGAAAGTTCAAACTATTATCACAACTGTAGGAAGCTTCAGTTAGTGGCTGTGCATGAGCATGTTCAGAACAACTGGTAAATTAGATAGAAGTTGGAAGTAGCTTTCCATCTCCTCTCATTTCACAAGAAAACAGGAGAAATTCACACAGAAGCAGTCTGCAGCTCATGAATGTGATCATCTTACTATTCAGTACATATTTTTGTAGCCTGCTTTAATTCTTAAATCAGCCTCCTCAATTTTTGTCCTCAAAAAAATTCAAAATTTTCTCTCTTGAAAATCCACTCACAAGCGTAGGGCCTCTCAATCTTTCTTTCAAGAGTATCTGCTGTGCTTTTGTAGTACTCAAGGAAATGCCTAAAAGCTAGAGGGGAAAAAATCCATAGGTAGCCAGTGTCTAGCTAGCCTGCTTTAAAGGACCTAACCAGATCCTTCCCACAACTGCTTGCTTAGCAGACAACTTAACTGTGTTGTGTCTTCTGTCTTTGTTGAAAACGTGAGGAATAGAGGTTCCTTACAAATTGATTTTAGAAAGCCAGAACTATTTGATGAAAATTTAGCATAACCATTATAAATGTCTCCACTCATTGTTAAGCTGATTTTCTAAACTGATTATCTTGTTAATGGTACCTTCTGTGTTTATACTTGATGGTACTATATTTTTGGCCACAACATTTCTTTTTAAATGGATCATCTATTCATGTAGAAGTCAGTTCTAATCAGCAGATGCTGCATAAGGGTGTCGCCTCTAAGTTATGATTCTCTTAAGGATCAGTAAATTTTGGTGCTTTGACACTATAATGCGTCTTTGGAGAAACCACCTAATAAATAAGATACAAGCAAATAAATTGGATTAAGAAGCATCAACATTCATGACAACAGAACTTTTCCAGGTTTATTTTAATACTTGCCTGTGATGGGCTGGATTGGCTTTTCAGACCGTAACAACTGTAGCATTGTTTAGGAATTATCTTTCTGAGCAGTTTTGCATCATTTATGCTGAATTAACTAATGAACTGTAATTATCTCTGCATGTAATTTTGTATGATCTGATAATAAGCACAGTTTAAAAAATTGGCACACGCATTATGTTTTCGGGGGTGCAGGGTAGTTTTAACAGCACTTCATGGCCTGCTGTGAATTAGCGTGTGTCTGAACGGGACTGAGGACTGTTGTATCCATGGGATCTCAAAACACTCTGCAGTACAGCACATTTTTTGAAGTAACTTGATATGAACTGGGAACAGAACACTAATCAAGAGGCTTCTGAGTGTTCAGCTTTATCCACTTGACTCCTGTATCTCTCATGGTCTTGAGCATAAGGAGGTTTATTGATTTCTTGCTAACAGCTTTGACAGTTTGTGCTGTCAGTAGTGCTTGCTGTGTCTGAGGTGGACATCAAAGCACTGGTCTGCAGCAGACTGAATGGAAAATCATAGTGACTCACTTCTTCCATCTTAGAGAGTCATAAAAAAGAAAGCTTAGGTTAAGGAAAGACTCCTGAAGTCTTTCTTCCTTTGTTCTGGAATCCTGGAGGCTTTTATACTAGTGACTGAAGAAGAAGTGGTGTTTCCATCTCAGGCAAAGGTCCTAGCCTACCTGCTCTGTTGGCCTTGCTTTGAGAAGCACTGTTGGACCGGTGATATCTAGGTGATAGGAGGTGCCTTTCAACCTCACCCATTCTGTCATACCTTACCAAAGCATAGGACTGATCAGCCAAGAACAAGTAAGTATTTGAACAAGCACTTGTCAGGCTCTTGAGAAATACAGTTGAAGAGACCACTTTGCTGCCTGCAGCCCTCAGCAATGCCAGTTATGCAACTGGAAATGTTTCTTCACTCAGAAATGCTACTGCTCTTCCACTCACTGGCTCAACAGTGATCACATACTTTGGGATCTTCAGTGATGTGGCTGTAGAAATGAATAGTTGAAAACAGCTGGCTTGCTTGCATTTGAAATTAGTAATTCAGACTGAGTGCCTCGGGTGTTAGTATTTGTGTGTGTCTGTGAAAATACAGGGCAGGCAAGACAGAAAGGTGTTCATACTGTGTTTACAAGTAGTATTTGAACAATCTTGGGTATGAAGGCTTCAGCACACTAAGCAAAGGCATATATTCAAACATCTAATACAAAGACACATGAACCTCGCCTGTACATTTTGTATGTAATAGCATTTGGGTTTTCCATTGGCAAATGTTCATAATTCATTCAAAGGAGTAGTCCTTAATTGTGCTGTTGTTGAAAACTGTTGGGTTTTTTTTTAAGGAAAGGATATAGTTATACGGCTGTGGTTAAAATCCTACTAAATGTTAGCGTGTGACTGTTTATCTGGGTGGAAAGAGAACTGAGAGTACAGCCTGTTTGTTGTCATTGGAAACCCTCTAAAATCCAGGGTCAACATTTTGTTGCCCCAGGCCTACGTGCAACCAACGGACCTGTGCTAACATGGACATCTGCCTGCAGCCACCTACCTGTGTGCAGCAGCGGTCCTTGGGAATGGGGGTTTTTGACAGAATGGTTTTGTACTGCTGCTTCGGTGTTGCTGCATGTATGTAGTTGCTCCCTATCTGTACTTGCCGGGAAGGTGAAGGTCACTGTGGTTTTAAAATACTTCAAGACAAATTAGCTTGCTTTTCCATAGTTATTGTTTGCTTATTGTACAAAGCAAGCCATTGGTAGCCATTGGGTGTCAGCCTCTGGTGCAGCTGCAAGCTTTGGTAAATATGAACCTGTTTCAGCCTCCTTCACTCCTGTCTTTTTCTGTCAGTAGGGATTTTACTATAGGTCAGTGCTTATGCTTATCAACTTTTGATCTGTGGACCCTTGGTGGTCTTCAGAAGTGTGAAAAACACCTCCAAGTGTACCTTTACCTGCAAGTAAAGAAACAGAGCACTGGAAAAGAGAGGTCAAGGAGTGAACCCTTTCACATTTGTATTGGTTTGTTAAGCAGGTAACTTTGCAGAGGATGGTACTTGTTCTTCTCACACCCCTGCCCCAGGAGTTAAAACATATTTCTAAATTTTGAGAAACTCTGTACTAGAATTTGTTAGTATTTAAACATCCCTTTCCAGCTGAGGGTGCTTTGCTGGAGAGATGTTATGTTAAAACAGGTGTATGTATACCAGGAGGCTACATACATTCAGTCTCATACAGAGATTGATATGACAAAGACCACCTTGCAGCTCAGTGCTGGAGAGAGGTTTCCTGGTGCTGGCCACAAAAATGTCCCTTTTCTCCAGAGAGGATCTGATAGTTCTCTGTCTCTTGATGGATCACTCAGTGGTCCTTTAATCACTCCACAGACTGGACAGTAGAAGAAATTGCAGATGTCTGCCTGTCTCCACAAACAAACCCAATTCCTTACCCCCAGTATGCCCTTAGCCCGGGTGTGGAAGGGCCATTAAGGGCAAGTCAGTCCACATTGTATATTTGATTTTTGGTTTCGGAGATGAGGCTGCCAAAGCAGGGAACAGTTAATGCCAATTACGGTTGTGGCTTTTGTGTGTAGAACATTAGTCCAGTAAGAGCTGTCCTGGGGCCACCAAGCTCTTTGACAGAAGCCAGCAAACAAGCCACCCAGTGGAAATAATTTTCAGTCTTGAAAGTACAGTGTCTTGCCAGTCTTTGGAAAAGCCCTTGCAAATGCAAACTTTTTTTGCGTGTTGAAAACCAAGAAATTGCTCTCAAGGCCTTGGTGATGTCTCCACCTTGAATTTTTATTCCCCCCCCCCACACTTCTGTTTTTTCACGAGTGCTTTAAAATGATCTTCTAAATGTGATTAAATTGTGTATGTGCTTGAGGCTTTCATGAACAGAACAGATTTTAAAGTGACTTTTCCTGTTAACATAAAGTTACATGTAACAAGAGGCTGTGCCAGAGTGTGCTGTGTGAAAGCTTTTGTGCCAGGTAGGCTCACATTTCACCAGGGTAGCATTAATTACTTTTCACTCCTCAGTTTACATTACCAAACATACCCGTACACAAGTACTGGAGGATTAACTTTACATCTTGTAAAGAGGTTAGCATTGTTCATGATAATGCACAGCCTTTGTTATAATTACAGCAAGTCATGGGAAGGTTCAACTATTTCATTAGCTGAGTGAAAACAACGAACTCTAAAGTTTCATTAAAATCAGATGTAATGCTTGCATTCCAAGATCGGTTGGAAACTAATAGGAATAATCTAAGCCATAATATACCAATGAAGGTTGAGCTGTGCTAATCACATTGGAGATCATACTGCAGTGATTCTGCATTAAAGTATGTTGTGTCACAATCCCAACCTCTGGATGTAATCTCCAGGAAATGTGGAGAGTTAAGACAAGACGATGTGTGTTTTGCTTATGAAAGCATATATGTGGGGCTCTTTCCTGCAACCAGGTACTCGATTAAGGAGCTGCCTTGGGTACCTTGGTTGTATTTTTCTCACAACTTAAGCTGTCACAAATGGTAGCTGAAGTGCATGATACTAGCAGTTTATGGGCTTTTTAGTTTGGAGGCTGTGCAGAGCTGATGGAGGAATTCTCTCTCCAACTAATTTTTCCAGGCACTAATTGTGGTGGCGTATAGAAGTGAAATACAGCATCCTGATGATTAGTAATGGTCACATTTGGCTTTTCATTTTTTCTTGCTTAACGAAACCAAGTTAGGCATCTCCTCCCCCAGAAAGTAAACAATAGGGTTTGATCATAGGTACTTTATGTGTAAGAGTCTAGAACACAATAGCAGCTCCTGATGATAATGAAGGGGGACAGCTGATTGCTGTTATCCCAGAGAAGACAAAGTCACTTGAACAGCAGCAAAGCGCAGTGCCAATCTTATGCCTCCCCTTGATGAACAAGGAGTCATGCTCTTCACACTAGCATGGGCAAAAGGGGTACACAACTGAAGGGTTACGATGGACAATTCCAACTGGGTTCCTCTTGTGTTAGTTTCTACTAAACGGAGGCAAGAAATGTGGTTAGGGGTTAAGCCCAAAAATGTAAACAGACGACTTTTAACAGGTCTCTGCATGTAACAGAAAAGAGAGCTAGCTCCAGTTTCCACATCCCCATAGTCCAGGCAATAAATTCTTGTCCTGCTTTGTCATCCCTTACAGATGGTTTGGCCTATGGAAAAACAAGATTTTAAATAAAGGAAGCAGAAGGATTTGGTTTGTTCCTTATATTAGAAAAAAAACAAAACAAAACAACCAAACCAAAAAGGGTCTTACCCAGCCTGAAAGGCAAGGCTATAATTATGAAATGAATAAAATAATTGCACATAATCTATGAGAAAAAATGGAGCCCTTTAAATGTTTTGTTTGTTTTTTTAGTATTTATTTAACGTCAGTAGCTAACATTGTGGAGGAAAGAAGCCCTTGTTAGAGAGCAGAGAACCATGTCTGTTAAGTTGTAAAAGCTCTCGTTCTTCATTTTCTGAGAAAATTCCAGGAAGCAGTGAAGTTAGATCACCATAACATGTTTACAATTGAAGGCCATCCTGGTAGGAAACACAACAGCCACAGCAACAATGCAGTGACATTTGAAACACAACAAAAATCAAGAAACTCATGACCAGCTTTTAGCTGTCCCTCTTAAAAGGTGTGTCGTGATTGCAGGGTTTGTCCTTACTGCCTGTTTTCTACCAGGAAGCCTCAAATGCTGAAGCAATGGAGGGTAATACAATCCACAATCCATCGGCTTTATATAGAAGCTTGAGAGCTCAGTGGCAAACCTACTGAAATCAATGCACAAAGCATTACAGCCTTAGTTGTGTTTTGGTACCTTTCGTCACACAAAATCATATTCAGCCCAGAACTGAAACATTAAATCAGGGAATAGGCAAAGAAAAATAAGAAGCAGAAAACATAACTTTTGACTAAGTGAATTGGTTGTAAAAACTGGGGTGAAGATGTGCTATAAAACTGTCAAAGCTCTCTCTGCAATTTTTGCAGCATTTTCTCAGGCACAAGTATGCTTTCCCACATAAGATGGGAACTGTGTTCTTTGTAGAGCTATCATTAAGTACAGCAGAATGCCAAGTGAATATCAAAGCTTTGAATGCAAACTATTAATGTTTTCTTTCCTCCTTCCTTTGGAAAAAAATAGAGAAGTTTATTTCAATTATGCATTTTTAACAGATTAGGAAACAATATATTTTACACACATATGAAAAAGAAGATGCTGAGAATTTCTTTCAATAAGATCTTTGGAAAGATTTGTTCTTTCCTGTGAAGTGTGTCTGTGAGACCTTTGGAAAGGTGAAGAATATTTTCAGCACACACATGACACTTTACTTTCTAATTCTGCTTTTCCTGGCTGTTGGCCTGGCTCAACTTTCTTAGTGACCAGTAGTGACTGATTGTGCATGAAAGCATACTAATGCACAGTCCTGAAGCAATGGTAGTTGACTGAGAACAAGTATTACAGCTATACATCCGAGGTGTGTTTTAGTCGTTGCAATTTTGGAGCCATGTTAAGTTTCTTCTTCATAATTAGATTGTTGTAAGAAGCGTGGTTGATGAAATTTAATCATTGCAACTCAATCTATGACTGAGGTTGCATTACAAGAAATGTGAGTTCTGTCTACATGGCACAATGCAGCGTTGTGTAGCTATAGCAAGCTAGCTCTGAGGATCAGAAGTATATAGCCTTGTGAGCTGCAAATATACCCCTAGTATTCTGCAGTAGAGGAAGCTCAGGAATGCAGGCTGATGGCAAGGAAGCCACAGGCAGACATAGTGAGAAGTCTGTGTAGCCATGACGTCCTCCCTGCTACTCTGTTGACCTGCACTATTTACTTCATTGTTTGCAATCAGAGAAAATGCCAGATACACGTAGTTCTTTCCATGCTAAATGTAACCCCTAATGCTGGGGGTGTACTGGAAGGAGTTCTTCAAAAAGATTGTAAGGTATAGTACGCAAGAAGAGGATTTTCTGGATTCATGTCCGATGTTCTTCGAGGTTACTGTGTGTAGCCCTTGCGTCTAGGAATTGGCCTGCTGGTGGGTGTTTCATTATCTCAAGACAACTGCAAAGTTCAGTAAAATAGGATGTGTTCCAAACAGTATCTGCTTCTGTCTTATCTTTAGGAAACACATAAGTTTAAACCTCTTTCCTTTATCTTTTATTAATGTACTGTTCTATTGAAGCCGAAAAATCTAGCAGCTTTATTTACTGACCCATTCGCAATTTCAGCCAGTTATTAAATGAACTGCCTTGCTGGAGTGTAACCATTTGAGGGTTGGGGGTTTTTTTACGTGTCAGCTGTCATCTGGAATATTTTAGAAGAGGATTAATCACTTCCCAGTTTTGTTGAACCTGAAACAAAACTTTCTGACTAAAATGCACGTAACTTAATTTTCCTGTGGCTGGCTATAAAAACCACTGAGAAATCATGCTGTCCAGCAGGGATACTTTAGTATGGTTTTAGGGAGAAAGAGACTTAGTTTGGTGGAGAGTCATGGAGTAGTGTAAATATTCATACAAAAATAATAGCCATTTTTTTCTGTACCCTGTACTCCTTATGGAGTAAGCTTATTTTCATTTCCAGAAGCATGGACTTTCTTGCAGGGGTCTCCTTGTTCTGAGGGAAGTTAGAATCAGTTTGCAACAGTCAGAATCTTGCTTCTTCAGTTACGTGTTGCTTGCAAGGGGAGCAAAGGCAACAACACAGATTCAGGACTGGAATGAAGTAAGTTATTTAATTACGAAAATTAGGTATAGAAAAAAGAAAATCATTGTCTGCATTTAGGAGTAGAACATGCATAACATGACAAATGCTCTGGGGAAAAGGACGTTTTTCCAGAGATTAGTTGCTGGTGCCTGTCCTATTGCATGTTCACTGCAGTCGTTGTCAGTATATGAGGAAAATTTGAGCTAGCCTGAATATGCCATCAGTTGCCGTAATCTATCTCCAGTGCAACTGATTTACCTTGAACCTCCTCCATGGAGGCGCATTAGCACACGTTTAAGTGACGCACATCAAGAGACAAATTAACAGATTGACTCCTACCTCCTGTTTTCGTGTAGGTAGGATGTTGTTTTCTTGCAGGGATGCAGTGCAGAGCCACAGCCTTTTCTAAGGTGTATACCCATGGGCAAAGCACAGTTAGTCAGCAGACCACTGAAACCTACCACCCCATGTGCACTGCACAGTGTCATGGGGCAGGAGGAAGGCTGCAGAGCCATCTAATGTCTGAGGCTGATGCCAAATATCATACTTCGTATTCAAAGTGTATTTGCTAGTGCTTTCTAATGACTGCTACATAAACCGATGTGTCATATGCAGTAATCAGCTCAACAGGACATGGCACTGTCTTGTGTTACAAAAGAATTCGTTTCCTTTCTAAAGAGGAATTATAAATCTGCTCCTGTTAAGAGCTATCTTCAGTTCCACTGGTGGTTTATCCATTTATCCCGAAGCTCTTCCTGTTCCACTGCTCTTGGGATGCAATGAGGAAAAACATATCAGAAGCATTGAAACAATTTCTCACTGCTGAAATGCTCAACCTGAGGCAGAAATTACTGCTGAAATGTGCCGAGATACTTTTTATGCCATAAAGCACTCTACAAACCACTGACAGCTCTCAGACAGCAAATTCTTCACCAATAAAGGGCCAAGAAGCATCTAAGAGTAGAGCTGGCCAACAGTTGCCTGCCAAAAGATTGTTAAACCTAGCACAGACTATTTTTTTGTAACAAGAATTTTCAGCTGCTGTTAAATATCCCTATTTTTCACCAAACAGATGTGGTTTTAAGTAACAAAAAAAACCAATCCATGTTTTCCTAAACCAACAAGTGAGTACATAATATCAAAACCTTTTCGCAGGGAAAAAAGGGAAATAAATTGGGTTTTGGTTACCCCTGAAAAATAGCAGTGAAAATAATGAGAAAACTGATTCTTCAAGGAACATGAAAAATATTTTTGATATTTGAGCTTTTTCTGTTACACTGTGCTGTGTCTTTATTTCATCATCAGTATCATCAACAGCCACATGTATGATAATCGAAGTGCCTTCCAAGCAAATAATAAACAGTTTATATATCTGGATGATACCTCATTCACAAAACAGGATTTAAACCCCAAAATTTTAATTGAACACTTTCCTATAATGTACCTGCTGCCATAAAATCCCACCACATCAGTAACTCAGTTTCCATTTCTTAAATTGCTGTGATATTTGTGTTTTAGTGTTAATATCTTTATGGACATAGAATTCTAACTCAAGAAAAGGATCATGTTAAAGGATTTGTGCATTTTGTGTAGTGTCAAGTACCAATATTGGCATTTAAACCTAGCATTTTCCAGGCTGCCAGCCACAGCTGTGTTTAGGATGTCTGACTGTAATCAAATAAATGGCTGGGGTTTTCCTATTTTTCTGTTGTCACAGGTTGCCTTCCAGGACTGACTTTTCAGCTTGTTTCAGGCCTAAATGTGGAAAGGAGGAACGTCTTGTGAATGTATGAATGCTGATCACTGCATCAGTATCAACTCAAATTCCTTCTTTTCATATATTTGGTGTTGAGGGATAATAGCACCTTCAAGCAATCTAAGCAGATCATGATCCTAATATCAGAGAATCACATAATAGTTTGGATTGGCAAGGACTTTAAGATCATCTAGTTCCAACCCCCCTGCCATGGGCAGGGACACCTCGCACTGAACTATGTCACCCAAGGCTCTGTCCAACCTGGCCTTGAACACCTCCAGGGATGGAGCATTCACAACTTCCTTGGGCAACCTGTTCCAGTGCCTCACCACCCTCACTGTAAAGAACTTCTTCCTTATATCTAACCTGAACTTCCCCTGTTTAAGTTTGAACCCATTACTGCTTGTCCTATTGCTTCAGTCCCTGATGAAGAGTCCCTCTCCTTGTAGGCTTCCTTCAGATAAAATAAGATGCATTTCTAGATCTTCTGTCTTTCCTGGAACAGTGCAGTGTATTGTCAGTAGTCATGTGGCCTCCATACTTACAGAAATCCCATCAGAGTCGTATTTACCTCTGACTCTGCATAAATTACTTGAGGTGCAGATATACACATGAAAGTGTGGTAAATATTATTTTTAATTACATGAAAAATTGTACTTCTACATAGAAATTAGAATATAAATTTCTGTGGGACATGCCTCAAGCCTGCTGCGTTTCTGCCCAAGTCTGAACAAGGCTGACTGTATTTCAAGGATGCAATAGATTATATTTGGAAAAAAATGGTTATAGCATTTTTAATACCTGAAGATCCCAGCGTGATATGTGAATGCAAATACACAGCACTTTGCTTGTTCACTGCTCATTTTCTAAAGTGCTGTAAGAACTGTTCTTTGGCAAGTATAACATCTATGTTATTGTAGATAGGAACCAACATTACGGAAGAGGATTATATATCTTATTATATGATACGTAATAAACATAATTCTCAAATGCTTTGATGTCGAGCCTTCATATGTGGCTTCCTTACTGTGCTAAGACACAATCCTCGCATTTCTAATCACATTGCAAAGATGAGCAGGAGAGACTACTGTGTGGCTGCGTAGTCACCTAAAGGGTGATGATTACAGCCACTGTAAAGAGGTCTGGAAGGATCTCTGTCGTGTTTTCTGCTGCAATAGCAGAAGCCTGAGTTTGCTAATCAAATTCCTCCTGCACTGGTCCCTCAGGGACATAAGTGTGGTCACCTCCCAAGTTTGCTAGTACTGACACATCTGCTTTGAGAGTGGCAAATTAAAACATCTGCATGGGGTGGAGACCACTGCCGCCAGGGCACATGGCCTGCATGTGAAGCTGTGGTCTTCTTGGGATCTCAGAGCATTCTTCACAGGGCACTAGCATGGGCCAGCCCTCCTTAGGACTGATGCAAGCAGGAGTTTCCAATCTCTGCCAGACAGTTAAAAGGCCACAGCAAAATAAAAACTTCTGTGGGTTCCTGGAAAGTTTTGTATGTTGCCCCTAGCTGGTCTGACAGACCTCCAATCACTCCCTGGAAGGAATGGCAATGTTCTCCTAGCATCCAGTCTGCCTCTGGGTTTAAAAACTTGTGCTAGAGCCATTAGCTGAATATGAAGCCTCTGGAAAGTGCCAAAAACCATGATAAAAACAAATTCCAGCTGTGACAGATACTGCAGCCTCCTGCTGGAAGGCACAAGACACTTGTGATATCAATTCAGTGATACAAAAGTACTTTAACACCTAGAAAACACCTCTGTCTATTCCTTGCTCGAAATGTGTTCAGTATCAAATTAAATGCTCATGACAGTTCACCACAAGTTATTACATGTTATTTGCTGCCACTGCCATATTGCAAAAGCCTCACTGGTGGCAGAGCAACATCAATTCATAGCATTTGATACAAAGAGTCTTTCAGAAGAAAGACATGAAAAGACCTTTAGCTTTAAATTATTTCATTCCTGTCATTCCCTTAAATAGATATGTGAGACACATTAATCCATCGTCCCTCACCAAATCATTTCTTGCTGCTCGCTGTGGAATTTTAGGATATTAAGAAGCTTGTGAGACAGGGGTGTTGATTGCCAAGTCAGCGGAAACTTTAGAAGTCTGTGTCAAAACTAAGCTTGTTTGACATGCGGGACCAAAATATTTGCAGTTGTATAATGATGAAGAGGCTTTGGCTTTTGTTTTTGGTTTGCTTTTTAAGTAGTTCTGGGGTAGCAGTTGATGTCCTGTTTTGCAAAGCACTAATATTAGAGGACTCTTTGATGTGGAGAGGAAACTGCACTATTTCTTGGGCTGAAACACTAGAGGTTGTTGCTTCACGATGATGAACAAAAAGTAATGAAAGCTGTAGCAATCAGATTGCTGGGATGGAGGTCTCAGACATACAAGGTTCACAAATGAGCATGTACTACTTTGAACTGTAGATACCACATTGATTGTTATTGTATGTGCACTGCATGTCTGACTCACACATTCTCATGTCTGCACAGCTGTCCTCTGGTAGGTGGCAGCTGGGGCTAACTCAAGTACCTGCCAGTTCCTTGATTAGCCTGTAGGTTTTTAATGAGCAGCATGCAGCTATTCTTCAGTATGCTAAGCCATGAGGATTCTTAGTGACTGACATGTCACCAGGAAAAATTGAAGCTAGTCTGGCAGCGGCACAGGAAAATCTGGTCTTGGAAATTTTGGCCTGCTTTGTTTAGTTTCAAAATGAGTGCTTCTTATTCATTGTAAACTGTTAAGAATTTATTTTATCGTCGTAACTACTACTGCATGTGTTCCAGCACTACCTGTACGAGCAATGCAGATCTGACAGTTATGCCAGGTGATGCATCTATTCCCAGGGAAACATGTTCTGGGCAAGGAAAAATGAGTAGTGGTGGTTGTAACCTGTCTGTTTTCATTGTTTCAACAATGCTGTCTTCAGATATGTGATTAGCACGATTGTGCTGCTCTTTTTACCTTCTGCAGCAACCTCCCCTCCCTCACACCTCCTAAAGATCCTTCTCTTGGTGAGACACTTGCATGAGAAAATAGGCTAATCTACACACAGCATTTGTTCCCCAGAGCAGTGCTCAGCTGTCAGTCCAGGGAAGCCACAGTCCCCTGCAGGGCTCTGGTTGATGGCCCTTAAAACAGAGGATCCTGCATACAGCCTTACAAACACGAGTCACAGATCCATGGATTCTTGGGATTGAGCCCTGTGCTATTCTGGGGAGTGGTAAATCCCATCACTGCTGGCATCAAACTGATTAAAACTCCACAAAATCACATGGCAGAGAAGTCCCCAGGAATGGTATTTCAGCCATCAGAAAATATATGGTCTTAAATAAGCACTTTAGTTAGTTTGAATGAAGATAAGTCATGCTGGCTTAACTGCTTCTGGTCACTTAAACGGAAGAAAAGGTTTGTAGTTAGGTTGCAGAGCTAGGACTCAGAAGATCTGAGTTCTTTCTGTTTCACTGCGGAATTCCTGGGTGACCTAGACAAATTCTTCAATCTCTGTTGCCATCTCAAACAGCACAGTGATAAGGCTCTTTTTATTTATCTTAAGTTTTTTAATTTTGAGGTTTGACAGCAGGGATTGCCTCTTCCTTTGGGGATACAAGGTGTTCAGTAGGCAGGAACCTCATTTCAACTGAGCCTTACAGTCTCCTTTTTTTATTACACAGCTAATAACAGTACCTGGGAAATACAACTGTCCTATTATTTAAGTTTAAAATTAAAGGAAAAAGTTACATACCAATTCCAAGGTGTTTCATGTTGCCAGGGGATTTCTTACACCTTCTAGAAATCTGTATTGTTACAGAACTGGCTGGGGGCAGAGACTGAAAATGTGCAACTGAGAATAGACTCTTGTATTGAAATGAATCCCATTAGTGCTCATCTTGTCTGTGGGAGAAGAAGGGAACTGCTATGTGCACCAGAACAGGTAGGTTACTGAATTTGGTGCACAAAGAGCAAAGTTACTGCTGAGACACAAGCTGGCTTCCTTTCATGTTTTAGATGCTAAAGGCAGCTGTGATTTGAGAGTTGCTGTGTGGCTTTTGAATGAATACAAAGGGGCAGACGGTTCCACTTAGTTCTGAAATGAGATGCAATCATATCTGTGAATCGCACAGTGGCAAATCACATTAATCTGCTTTACAATGAGTGCATCATGCTGCTGCACTACCAAACTGCAATGTACTGCAGCAGCAGAAACCCCTCCTCACTGACCTGGACTGTATCTGCCTAAGGCATAGTGCCATGCTGAAGTGGTAAGATATAAAATGAAGTGCTTTCTCCCACAGCAGAGTGCAATCTTAACAGGAGTCAAGTCTCACTAATCCAGGACTAACATAGTTTTATTCAGTTTGCATGATTGCATGTTGTGAATAGTTATTATTGTTGTTATTGCTGTTCTAAAAATAACCTGGCATTTTCTAAGTTGGCTGTTTGAACATTAGTAAGGTATGTAGCATGAAGAGACATCCTATCTTAGAGCTAACACTTTCAGAATAAATTTGATTTCTTCTGTATTAGCTACCACTTCTTCTGCTGTCTAGTGGCACTATGAGAACAATTACTTAATGAATATTGCCAGATCAGCAGTAGGAATAGGATCAGAAAATACCCCCACAGATATCTTCCTAGCCCCTTCCTCTTCTCAGAGCATTTACTCTTACTTAAATCATTAAAATAGCAAACTGAGGTCCTATAAGCAGAACATAACTAACATGAAAGCCAAGTGATTGAACAATAAAGATCACAACACAGATATTCATAAACACCTGTTTTTCTCACCACTTTCTGTCATTCTCTTTTAAAAAAGTAGAATGGTATGTAAGTAGTAGAGCACTGAAAGGAAGGAAACTAAGTAGCCACCTGATCTGAAAACCTTAAACTCTACAAATAGGGAAATTCAGTAGCTAGCAGGTATAGAAATCAGTCATAGAAATCCAGAAGAAATCTGTTCTTTCCTGATTGTTTTAACTCCAATATTTAAGCTTATATATCCTTAGAAGACAGATAGTTGTAGAAGTTTGTCTTTTCTTCAGACTGAAGATTGATTAGGGATTTTTTTTAGAATTTGAATAGAATTTAAAATTCTTCTTGAGTTTGTTGGAACATCAGGATTTTTTATTCTCTGGATTTTTTATCAACTGTAACATAGAAAAGTAGCTTCTGTGCAGAAGGATTCTCATTTCCAAGCGTAGCATGTATAGAAATAGCATGTATGCAAACCCAAATTTTGTAAATAAAATATATAAATTTTTTTAGAGTTTTTGAACAAAACACTTTATTGTGAATTAACTGTAGAAATGTTTCTGCTTGGCTTGATAGTGGCTAGTTAAAGACACACATGAATTAACAAAGTAAAAAATGTTCTGGTGGCAAAGAGTATGGAAGATTTATTTGTCCTTCTGGGTTTGTATGCCAAAATAAGTGGCTAACATTTTTAGAAATACACATGTATTCACTGATAATGCTGATAATGATGATCTCCTGCCTTCAAAAACCTCATGTCTTCTACTTAAGGAAAAGCAGACATTCAAGTCCAGAGGCTTTATATTTATAGTCTTTAGTCCTAATGCAACAGATGAATACAGGTTCACTTTTCCAGTCCACTGGGTTAGAAGGAGTGTACTTAGCACAACAAGGAACCAAAGTATCCAGTGTAAGTGCCCTTTTATGTTCGAAGCACAAGTCAAATAATTTGAATCTAGAGATTAAGAGAGTAGAGATTTTAGTACTACTTGTTCATTTATATTAAAAAGATGCAAGTTAGCATGCAGCAAAATTATTTAGAAGCTTTAGGAAGTTAAGCTAAAATAGGAAGCAACTGAAAATCTGCAAATAAGCATGAGAGAAGGTGTGACAGATCGAAGAGCATATTCGTATGTAGTTCTACATCCATGACAGCTGTCTCAGCCTCTCAAAATGTTTGGTTTCACAGTAAAGAGTTCAAGACCCCATCTCAGCCTAGTCAGGAAGGCCGTTGGCTGTTAGCACTCCTGATGGAAAAGAAGTTAGAAAGGGGGAGCCCCTGATGGCATTTCACAAAGACCACAGACTATGTTTGTGCTGAGGCTTGCGTACTTCGCAGTGTTCGCCATCAAAGCAGTAACCTGCAGATCCTGTTTTCCCCAATGCTTATAAAAGGAAGATGTAAGGAATAAGAAATGAATGAGAAAGACCTATTCTTGACTGGTACCAAGGATGTTAAATGATGATCTTTCAGAAAGGAAGATTTGTGTGGCACAGAACAGAAATAGACTCTCCTAGAAGGGATTCTGAAGGCTGTGTCAGACAGAAAGGGAGTCTTTGGCACTGAGACACTCACTGAGGATCAGACAACCACACTGTAATTGCCTGGTCAAGTGTTTTCTTATTGTTTCTAAATTACTGCCTAGAGTGACTAACAGGCAGCAGATCCACTACTGCAACTTTCTTTTTTCCTTTTCTTCCCTTCTTGAATGTTGACATGCATTTTTGGTGTATGCTAGCAGTGCTGCTTTAAGCTGTTACACTGATGTGGAGCTCTGATAGTAAAAGCAAGCAGTACCAGGCTAGCCAGGTTAGATGAGCTTTTGACACATGCTCATCACTCAGGTCAGAGGAAGGGTCTGTGGCAAAATCATAGAATCATAGAATGGTTTGGGTTGGAAAGGACTTTAAGATCATCTAGTTCCAACCCCCCTGCCTTTGGCAGGGACACCTTCCACTAAATCATGTCACCCAAGGCTCTGTCCAACCTGGCCTTAAACACTGCCAGGGATGGAGCGTTCACAACTTCCTTGGGCAACCCATTCCAGTGCCTCACCACCCTCACTGTAAAGAACTTCTTCCTTATATCTAATCTAAACTTCCCCTGTTTAAGTTCGAAGTCGTTACCCCTTGTCCTACCACTACAGTCCCTAATGAAGAGTCCCTCCCCAGCATCCTTATAGGCCCCCTTCAGATACTGGAAGGCTGCTATGACGTGTCCATGGAGCCTTCTCTTCTCCAGGCTGAACAACCCCAACTTTCTCAGCCTGTGTTCATAAGGGAGGTGCTCCAGCCCCCTGATCATCCTCGTGGCCCTCGTCTGGACTTGCTCCAACAGCTCCATGTCATTTTTACGTTGAGGACACCAGAACTGTACTCAATACTCCAGGTGAGGTCTCACAAAAGCAGAGTAGAGGGGCAGGATCACCTCCTTCGACCTGCTGGTCACGCCTCTTTTGATGCAGCCCCGGATACAGTTGGCTTTCTGGGCTGCAAGTGCACACTGCCTGCTCATGGTCAAGCTTCTCATCAACCACAACCCCCAACTCCTTCTCCTCAGGGCTGCTCTGAATCTCTTCTCCACCCAACCTGTATAATCCCTGTGCTTGGGATTGCCCCAACCCTGTATAAGTCCCTGAAGGTGCAGTGTTGGCTGCTATTAGGAAAGCTGAGGAAGAGGAAATGGCATTTACTACAGCTGGTAAGCATGTAGTTCTATGGCTTTTGGTGTGCAATGTAACAGTGTAATGTAACAGTGCAAACTTATACAGAGTTGTGTCAGGTCACCACAAGTCCTGTGTGATATTGATGTGAAGCATTCGGTGCTGTAGATGCTTGAGTCACACCCTGGTGTAGAGAAGCTGTCAGCTGGGAGGGGCACACACTTCTACCACTGAGTATTTTTCTATAACAAGGCAAGCAACTATTTTATCTCTTTAACTACACAATGCAAATGCTTTGTGCCAAGAGCCTGTCTTCTCAGTTTAAAGATGTGTTAATTGAGTAATAGACAATATTTGTCACGAGGGAACTGTATGTCTCAGGGATGTCTACCACTGAGTCATGACAAGTTCTGCAAGAAGTATTTTTTTGAGAAGCACATCCCTGCTGCACTGTGTGGGTTCTGCTGTGGCTATTGTTCCAGACAGGACTGGCCATAACCCCTGGAATAGATCAGCACTGTGAGATTTGTTTTGCTATTGTGGTAACCCTTGTAACCTGAGAAGTCAATAGCTGACTTCTTTAGTTTAATTTATCTTATAATACAGAAATGGCAATGTGCTTCTGGTAAGGAAACCCAATTCTGTTTATTTTTTCCAGTCTATAAAGAAACACTGCGTTCACCAGATCTTGCTGCTTCAATCATTTTGAGACTAGTCTTGAGATTATGCCCCTCAAAAAGCCTATAAAAGATTGTCCTGTCTAAATATTCTTGGGAACTGGTGATCTCAAGGTAATTATTATATGGTTTTAGTGCCTGTCTCCATCTAGGATGTCAAATCACTGATCTTCAAGAACTTTTTGAAATCAGATTGCAAAAGACTGTTGAGATGTCTTAAGCAAGGCTGCCTCTCTGATGATGGATACTAGAACTTACTAAAATCAGTCCTTCAGCTATGTTAGATCAGATACCCAAAATCACTAGTCACTGAGTGCTTTTCCATAATGTATCATGTCAAAATATTACTTATTTTCTAAAGCTCATAATAATTTAAGACATCTAGAATTGTATAACCTACAGTTCATAAAAATATATTTTTAAAAGTTGAATTGAAATCAAAATCAAACTACTTCTGTTTCTGGGATACAATTCAAAAGTATTGTATCAAGTTTGTATCAGCAAATGACTCAGCTGATTCTGATGTTAACTTCCTATGTGCTGTTGGGAAACCCTGAGGTGTGTTTACTACTCACATTAAAAGATAGGTTGATTGGCCCCAGTAGCAAACTTCTCACAGGTTAGTAGATCACTAGAACAAACTGGACACACAGGCACAGTTCTGAGTACCTGCAAGGAGACAGAAAGCAAAATGCCAGAGTTGTGTAGACTTTGACTACAGGGGGAGGGTCTTGCTCAGACTTCACAGCTGTTGTCACTGTTTCATTCATGAGAAAGCTTGTGGGGCCAAGTCCCTGTTACTGACAGTGCTTTAATAAATTCTGCAGGGATGTGTCGCTTCACCTTGAGTACGCTTTGATGGTAGGAAAGTTAAAATAGAACTACATTGCTGGAGACAAGGTGAACTCCTTCAGTTAAAATCCAGACTTGCTTGCACATGGCTGATTCTAAAACTGCTTTGTTCTCACGTACCTTTGGATTTACTTTTTAAGGCACATTATAGGGGAAAAATAAAAACTTATACATTCAGAACAGTGAAGTAGAGAATGGAAGAAGGAGAGCATAGTGACAAGGTAACACTGTGGACATAAAGAGGCAGAGAAGAGCGAGAACAGGAAAACTGGTCTGGGAAAAGGAGCAAGCATGAAGTGTAGTCCCTAATGGATATTGTCCTAGAGGATATAAGGTACTCTCATTTCTGTTTTTATGGTGTCTCTAGTAGAGGAAAATGTTTCATGTAGGTATTTAAATGCGCTTTTTAAGGAGGGAAAAATCCCTGCAGTGCATGGCTTTTAAAACACAGGAAGAGAAAATCACACTCCCACTCAGTTGGGTCAGCCCTGCACAATGAATCTTAAGAATTTCCCAAAATCACAAACTTAGAGAGTTTCGCCCATCTCTGGTTAGTCCAAGGCTGAGCATTGTTTCTTGTTGCTTGGGTGGTAAGATAGATACATTTTGTTCTGGCTGACAAACTGAGCAAGGACTTCACAGTGAAAGAGCTTTGTTAGATGACAATCCATTCTAACACTGTATGTTTTACATCATCTCTTTTTGAGATGTACTATTTTTCTTAAGCCATTTCCTAAAGACCTTGAATATTCACTTAAAAAATAAATTATATCTAGAACATGCTGATTATTTCTAATAGCTGCCCACTCAGTTAAATGAATATAAGTTTTTAAGAGCATAACCTCTCCCATTTGGTGTATCTCAAAAGTCTACATACTGGCTCTAGCAGCAGTAACTTCACCCTGTTTATTTGCCTTTACCTTGCATGTGCCTTTGGCCAAATGCCTCTTCTAAAGCAATAGAGATTGTGAAATAGCATCAGAGCTGAATTAAGAAACATTTTGAGGATGTCCTCTAATTTTTGTGGCTCATCCTGAAGGCCTTCATGGTAGGTGTAGGTTTTATCTAAAATGCTTTTGCCTTAATTGAACCAATCCCTTAACTCATGAAGAAAACAAACCAGGCATTTTTCAAGCTACCCTGTGGCAGTTTACACAGAGAGAAGTGTAGTATCTTAGAAAAATTTCCTGTTACTGTTTATTGTTTTCTTTAATCCTAATTAAGCTCTTCAGATGAAAATAACTGATACTTTTAATCAGCCCCATCATGAAGACCACACAAAGATTTCTGTTGCCCAAGAAAATTTTTAGTGGAGCCATCTATGTATTAAGATCGGTTGTAACAGCACAAGACTTTTTGTCTTTCAAGGGGAATTTCTCTGTGAGACCTATTTTTTTTGTTGTTGTTTTAAATTGTACCCCTAATGAATGACTAAGAAAATGAATTAGAGCAGGGAGGTTTCTCTCCACATTGATTGGCCTAGATGATGAAATCATTAAATCTGACTGCAGGAAAAAAGACTCTGATCTGGTATGTTAGTCTGGTACAAGCTCTTCATGTGTACTTTGATCCAGACAGCTACATCAGTTACCCAAGTCTATCAGAGACTGAGGAGGAGTTGCCTCCTGTATAGTCAGAGGAACCTAAAATGAGAAGGACCCTTAGGAATAATTGGCTTAAAGTTCTAGAAATTCAGTTATATTTGGATTTGCAGGGAAACATCATTCCTTCCACTTGTACATCCCCACAAACCTGGCTGCCAGTAGAAGTGCAAAAGGGAGCAGCAGGCATGGAAGCTGAAATCCACAAACCTTTGTGTTGTGTACATGCGAAGAAAGGGAAAGAAAACTGAGAAGTAGTTCATAACATTGCTGTATTGTAAATGCAGGTGTCATATATTTGGGAAAGAAATGAAATTTATTCTAATACTAAAATTAAGGAAAGCAGATTAGTTTGATGCTGGCAGTATAGAAAAAATGGTTGCACCATTCTGGAAATTGTGTCTAGCATCAGGGCAGGGGCCAAAGTGTGAATGTCAAAAGATTAGCTCTTTCCTTCCCTTCTGCTGCCTTAAGATTTTCTTTAGATCTGGGCAGTTAGACAACAGTAATGGGAGTTTGGCTTTTGAGTGTGTTTTCTATATTTTATTACACACAAGCATTTGTTAAACCAAGAGCTATCCCTGCATGTTCACATGTTTTGGACCCAAAACGATCCATTTCCAAATGGCCTGTGATAAACCTGACTGCCAATTTGAAAGTACGCTCAGAGCCATGCAAGGTGTTTCTAAAAGATGTGATCCATTTCGCATGCTGTGAGGAGAATTTCCAGAGAGAAAAAAAAGATGAATCAAGAAAGAATTGGCTGACTCCCCTGACAGTCTCTGCTGGGCAGAGCTGTAAGTCATTTTGCTTCCTTTGTGGTTTGTGTGCTGGCCAGTATTGCTAAATCTGCTCTCCAAATTGGAGTGGGACCATTTCAGAGGTCCGCAGAGCAGGACTTCAAACACAGTCTCCAGAAAAGCTCAAAGGTATTCACCAATTGTTCAACTTCTTGGAGACTCCAAGCCATCAAATCTCATGGCAGTGAACATACTGTCTCAAGTGAAGGGCTGAATTGTGTGACAGAGTGCTTGGGAATACAATTTCTGAAGGGAAAAATAGGGCAAATAGTTTTCTGCCAAGTCAACAAGGTGAATTTAGCTCACCAGAAAGTTCCTGGCCAAGAAGGAGAGAGGGCTGTGTGGTCAAGAGCAGTGGCAGAGAGGAGTCAGGTGGGTGTAGGAGGAGCAGCATCTTTCCTATCCAGCAGCGGAGAGCAGCTAGGTGGCTCAGCTTTAATGCAGACCTTTAACCTGGTGAAACATACAGAAAAAAATGGGTGATGGAAATCAATCCTAATAGAAAAATAATGACTGAAAGTGTTAAGATGCTTCAAAAAAGGTGATTCCTGCACAGCCATGTAAGATACTTGCTGGTGCAGAATGTGTAAGGTCCCCGTAACCAGAAACCACACAATGGAAACTGGATCCACAGCTAGTTCTCCCTTGATGGACTTCATCTGTTATTGCCATCTTGATTATAGGTACGAAAAATGATGTGGTTACAGATACAAATCTGGCACACAGAGGAAGCAGTTTTAATTCCCTGTTTCGTCACATATTTCCAGTGCTGCCTTGAGGAATTAGCAGTCTTTTGTTCTTTACTTCTTCTTTTGACAAATGGTCATTGGAAATTCCCTGTTTTGTGGAGCATTCTGAAAATAAATGAGTAAAAAGTGGAAGGTTCTCAGACCCTGTGCTAACAGGGACCATACTGAGACATTAGATAGGTGGAATTATGCATTAATTTCTGCTCAGCAATGAGGAAGAGGATTAATTTCTCCAACCCTTTTAGCTTTTTACTGAAGTATTGTATTGTCTTGAAATATGCGTTTCTTTCCATCAAGACTTTCTAAGCTAAATGTTTCATGGAGGAGGGGAACAAAACCCCATATTTTAATATGATTATAGATAATTCAATTTCCATGCTGGTGATCAGCAATTAATTAGTAGCTGAAAACATTAATCCAGTCTGTGAACCGCAAAGCTACAGTCTATTCCAGTGACTCCAAGATAGAGCAAACCTTTGGAGCCAGTTTAGTAATATAAGTAGAGCACAAATCTGACCAAAGCGATCTAATGAAAAAGTTCAAGCACGACCCAATGGTCTCTAGAAAGTTAGAATTCCAGAATAATTGAATTCAAAGTAATTTCATCCATTTGTGTGGGCTTCTGTGAAGTGGGAGATGGACAAGAGTTTTATTTCATTCTGGCTCATCTAAAGAAATCTTAGACTTTTCCTTACTGATCAGATTACCATTAGTTTTCAGTATGACATTTTATAAGAGTTTGTTGGGACTGTCTGCTATTGTTCCTCACGTAATCTTATGGAAATTCTGGGTAGAAGTAAGCACAATGCTTTTACCACCACGATTGGTACACATTTTCCACACATGATAAATGCAAGTGATTTGCTAAATGCCTGCCAATTACATACTGTAACTTTCTCTTTCATGCAATTATTCATCTAAGCTGGAGACTCCAATCAGCACTAGTTTGTGAATCTGCCTTTATAACAATTAAACCAGTTGTAGTATTGAAATGAGTTCTTGTATCTTCTACTGGCAGCTACAATTTTGGTTAAAAGGATGGTGAATATAATCTACAACAGTTCCAAAAGAGGGAAGTACTGCAAGCAAATTCCAGCACAGGTTTTTTTTTGTCTGGCTATTTGTGAAGTTCCCAGCAACTTCCATCTGTCTACCCTGGCTTCCATGTAATAAGTTAATAGTGCAATAATAGCTGATGAACTGGGAGGGAGCAGACGAAGCAGCAGAGCTGTGCTAAGAATTGAACGATGTGCCCTTACGATGATAAACTGATCCCATTCCATTAAATCACAAAGCTGTCTCCACTCTTCTTTTCATCCCACATGAGCGGCTGAAGAAAAAATCATGGAATTGCTATCGCTCACTGCAGCTGTCAGGAAATGATACTAATTAGTTTAATTTGCAATAACACAAGCACTTAACTCTCCAAATAATCTAAGTTAGTAAGTCAGTTTTTATATTATGACAATGACATGTTTAAGAGCCTCTGGAGCAGTGATTTCTTTAACCTCTGACTCAAATGTCTTACAAAGGAACATGGCAAAACTCTTTGTCCCATGTTATTCTGGTACCTGCTTGTGAGGGCAATTACTTGATAGGAAATGTGGCAGCATTACTTAAAGAGGAGAAAACCTGACAGCTGTCATACACTGGTATTTTACAAGGCAATGTCAAGTCAAGAAATCTTATTCAAAACAAAAATGCCTGTCCTATGATATTAATTACTATAAGATAATGCCAACAAAATACGGTCAGACTGATCTGTTTTCCTCATTTCATGCCTTTGTGCTGTTTCTGAATTTGGCCATAGTTTCTTATTTGTTTCATTTTCTGGCATTCACACACTTGTCTTCTGGTATTGTGTGTCAGTTTATAATGCTTCTGGCCAAGGCAGAAAATGTTGGTAAAACATTCGGAAATAATAGCCAAACAACAACAAAAAAAAATTAAAAAAAAACCAAAAACAAAACAAAACAAAACCACACACAAAAAAAAAACACAAAAAAAAAAAAAAAACCAAACAACAACTTGATTGGCTTGAAAATAATGAGTTTTGTTGTTGGTTTTTTTTTCTTTTAAATACCTATAAATAAGGTTTGTTTGGTTTGTTCTCTGCAGACCTCTCATATTTCAGCCTGGATAGTCATAGGAGGGTGTTCAACATTGTATAAAGTTCTCTGATATAATCAGCAACCATTTAGTGTAACATCAACATGCTAGCTTTAGAGTTGTAGAGTATTCAAACCTTGGAAATGAGTGGGGCACTTTATTCCCCTCCAAGCTCATGTTTCAGGCTCTATGCGAACTCAGATACTACCTTAATTAATGCCTTGCTTGCGTTTTCGGTGATTACCTTGCATTTGTTTAATATGGCAATGATGATGGTGTGGAGAAAGAGGAGGAATGGGCATACACAGTCATGGCTAATCTTAATTTTTTAGTAAAGACTTAAATTCTGGAGCAGAATTTTCCACAAAGAGGAAAATTCAGTTGCAGTTTCCCAATGATGAAATTGTGGAAATTGATGGCTCTTGAAAACAGACATGGTAAACTGATTTAGAAGCCTTGACTGTGTTGTCTTTTACAGGCTTCAGTAAAGACTTTCAGGATTGGATTTTATGATGTTTGTGTAAGCGGTAGTTTCACAGTTTCACTGGTACAGAATCAGTCACACCCCTCTCAAAATCTCCTCTGCTTCCTTGATTTTACTTCAAGACATGAGACTCCTCCCAACCTTTACAGTCCAGTCGGGGTCGGAAAAACCTGAATGCCAGGAGCAGTGGTAGGAGTTTTGAAAGTACATCAGTATAATAAACAGGAGGGAAAAAAAAGTCTCTGTAATCGGGGGGGGAAGGAAAAAAAAAAAAGAAAACAAAAGCTTATTTACTTAAAGAAAAAAATCCTAGAACTCCTTCTTTGTCCTAGTTTCTTCAAACCTCATAATTCGGTTTATCAACTGTCAATAACCAAATGCATGTTTCTCTTTTCCCAAGAGCTGATTAAAGCTTTGGTCTCCTCCTGTAATTCATGGCATTCCATTGTGTTTGTTTCTCCTGGAATTTTCAGGCTGAATTACTGTAACTAATATACCACTAACTCTGTACTGCAAAAGCCCTGACCTTTTGAATCCCTGCTTCTTAGCAGAAAATTGGCATAGAAAATTTCAACACAATAAATGCTTTTAACATTTTACTTTATCTTGATCCAGAAATATACATGCACCATCTTATTAAGCTAGTTTGCCACCAGTATCAGGCTGGGTTAGAGGGTTCTGAAGATGAGGAGATAGGAAAAGATAAACTATTCCATTTGCTGTAGATTAGCAATAACCAGGAAACACAGTCCTTTTGGCCTCACTCTGAAACGAGACCATATACAGTACAAGTACACATACACACACTGAACCCAAGTCCTCTCACAAGTCCCTTTCCTTTTGGAAATACTCAGTTTTTCATGTCTGCTTTAGAAACAGAGAAAGATTTTGTAGCTGAAAAGAAATTATCATCTGAAACATGGTTCTGATTTTCTTTGAATTCAAATCAGGGCAATAGCTCATTAGACCCTGCACAAATCGAGAAAGTATTCCAAATGACAGGTGCTAAATATCTTTGCCAGGCAAACAGATACCATCTTCTTGTGGTCACTGGTACCACATCAAGACTGTTGCTTGTGGCAGAGCCTTAACAACACAGTGCTGCACGACATGAAATGGAGGTAGAGGAGGTTTGCAGAGAAGAGAATGTCTGTGGTAATTGGAGGGTTATAAAATGATGATCATCTGGGGATGCTTATGTGGTGGTTGAATAAGCTGTTGAGTCTGCTTTCTTTTTCCTAATGTTGTGAGGCAAATGTTGGTATTTTTCAGGCTGTAGTTCTGTAGTATGTTGCTTTTGCAGAAACATCCTACACTGAGACAAAAACAATAAGCCTTTGATCAAGGTAGCAAAAAACATAAAGTGAAGTTATCCTTGGCCAGGGACTTCTGTGCTTTCTGGGTAGTTTTTTCAGGCAAAATGATACATATTTTCCTGTGAGTTTTGGTTAGGCTGCAGGCATGGTGCATGGAAGAATACACAAACGTCTTGAACCTCTGTATGAAAAAACAATAGCCAGATGATGCTAGCTCTCTGTGGCAGTATGGTACCACAGGATCCCTTTGAAGAGTAAAACCTTGCTCAGCATGTGAAATAGAAGCTTTGAACTAAAGGTGAGTTGCCACTGAAAGACCTCCTTGTACAGGTCCAGAATAACAATATGTTAAATTTTTCCTAAAGGGGTAGTTTTTGACTCGTTATTTTTAATGCTGGAGCTACTAATTTCAGGTACTAATACGGATAGGACAGCTTGCTAGTTTTCCCCTACACCTTTTCTTATTCATTGCTGCTGATCCTCATTCTCAATATACCTGTTTTCCATGCTGATTTCAGTGTTATGAAATAGTTAACATTTTGATGCTAGGTCAGATAAAACACCCAGAGCCACTATACAGCTAGGCTAGACAAATTCCTGTACACGTGCATGTTACGAAAGTAGGCAGATAAATCACTCCACAAACTTAAAAATCTTAAGATTGTTGATTAATAACACAAATTCACTATTTAAATACAGGATTTTCAAAAACCTACATTAAGCAGAGTTGAATACTTAAAGGAAAACTTTTTGTAGCCTTTGCAATGTTTGTCCCTGTAGTTAGAATCAAAGTAAAAAGTAGATTTTTTTAACGAGTCTGCTCTCTGAGAACAGCAGTATAGCTGAATTGAATACCCACATTCCTTCTGCTGGTGGCTTTTTTTAATAGGTTGTTATGTTCTAAACCCATCATGAAAAATATCTTCTCCTAAGGTGTGTAATTACCCTCTGTCACTTTCAAATCTCCTCTGGTTTCTGAGCTCATTTAATAATAGTGAACAGATGAGCAAAAGTTACAAATGAAGGTTCTATCAATTTGATACTGAGCACATAAATACCTATAATGATAGTGTGCTTATCAGCATCCATTGTTTCCAGTTCTGCCCATTTTCTGTTTTTACAGGGAGTACCATCCTCTTGTGCAGAAAGTAAGAGATAAAAAGGGATTTCAGACCAGGCAGAAAAGGGCCCTGAGAATTACAGAGTGTGTATAATTGTCTCTGTATTCCCTGAGGTTTTAGGTTGCTGAATCAAAAAGTGTTAGCTTGGAGACTCACATCTGCAAATGTGACCCAAAATCAAACCTGGACCCACATCAAATCGGGGCTGATTTGCCTACTAACAAGCATGTTGAAAGAGTGAATAGGTGCAAAAGGTACAGGCTTATCTCTAGTTTTTCAGAAGCACAAGCTCCTTTTGCATGTCATGTTCCACTTAACCTATTTCCTGTCTAAATGGATACAACGAGAAAATGTTCAGAGAAGCACGGTAGAAATCTCGGAAAGGATTACTGTGGGGAGATTCAGAGAGAGAGTTATTTTGTATGGGAAAGAGGGTTGTGAAAGGATGTTTAAGTCTAACAGTATAAAACAAAGATTCCCTCATTAACTCCATTACAGATATTTTGACCTATGGCCATTGCCTTGTTCTTGCCACTTCTCCAAGCTTGCTGGCAGCCACCATGCAGTCATAATAAACATTTAATTGCAAATACTAGTATAGCAGTTGTGCTGTACTGCTCCTCTGACCGCTGTGGGCATGTTTGGCTTGTTGTGCCTTTACAAATTAGGAAGCTGCACCGGCCTACGGAGTTTTTCAATATGCCCAGTGTGGTGGAAGAGCCATGCAGCCTGCTGCCTTGCAGGTTATGTGTAGGTGAAGCCCTGTAGCCAATAGATTGTTTTGGAAGGTTCTGTCAGGGCAGGAGCTCCCATATCCCATTTCAATTGTTTTGGTTGATAGAGGCAGGCCTGGTGAGGATTTTGGCCTCTTGTGTCACCCTGGGAGGCCTGTATAGCTTTGGGGTTTTTCTTGTTTTCAGACGTGCTAAATGCATACATCCATATCCTACAGTCTGTTCCAAGACGAAGCCTTAACTTGTGCTCCCGAGTTTGTTGGAAGTGAAGAGACATCACAGACCTAAATTTATTTTGCTCATATGCTTTAGATCCAGTGGGGTTTGTGACAGAGGGAGTACGGGGCACACATATGGGTGAATTCAAACACGCCTGCTCCCTGCCACATCCTAGCCCCCCCTTTGCTAGAGGTACTTTGTGTGCCAGAAGCACTTCTCAGATCTCAGATCTCCCTACATCCAGTAAGGATATGAGGTGGGCCAGACAGGGCAGAGATACTAGCTGCAATTCTGGTAGAAACTGTGTGGGCCATGTGAGTATATGCAAGAACACGCATAATTTTTCCTGTTGATTCTCAGTTTGCTTGAACCCTTCACTTCAAATGAAGACAGGATCTGAATCTGCCATTTCACAGATCTGTCCCTGCTACTTCTTTTTTTTTTTTTTTTTTTTTTTGCAGGTAAAGCACCACTTTGTGCTTTGCTTTTAATATATTCATTTCTTAACATTTTAAATGGGGGAAAAAAATGCCACTGTTCTGTGTAATGTTTGAAACATCGCTATTTACAGCAGAGGCTTCTCCAAATGGATTACACTGATGTTGCCCTGCGAAAGCACAGTACAGATGGGACAAGGCTAGGCTGTGACATTTTTTATGAGCAGTGGGAAAATCCCCTCAGGGCAATCATTTGCTTTGCTACACACAGACATTCCAGGGCAGAGTCAACAGCAGTCTCTAAAATACCTTCCTCCAGAATACATCCTTGTAACTGGGATGTAAAATGTAGGGCTCCATCAGTGCTACACAGGCAGTGCTCCCCTAAAAAACCATGCAGTGCTCCATTGTTTGTTTGTTTCTGTGGGCAGATACCTCATGTATTTTAACTCCAAAAGGAAACCCAGATTGTCTTGGGTTTGCCCTATTGTATTTTCCAGAATTGAAGGTGCAGTCAGTGGAATTTGAGACATACGTAAAGTGCATGAAAGAAAATACTGTGAAGGCAAAGTGGAATTAAGCTCTGAAATACAGTGCTGCATGGTATTATTGGGGCTTTTTTTCTCTCTTTTATTTAAACAGATGGGTTCATCTACCAAAGCCAGGCTGGGGAAACAGTTTTTAAATGGATGAAGATTTTGAGACCAAAATTTTTGTTAATAATCTAGATAGGTACTGTCTGGCAGGTGTCATACCAATATTTCTGTATATATTATTTACCTTTTATTTTTGACTTGCTTTTAGTAATAGCTCTTTAAAATATTCACTAAACTGCCCCAACTCCTGGCAGGTAGAAAAGGACATGCCTGCCTTCTGACAACCTAATACTTCTGTTGAAACCTGCCCCTGTCATTTCTTTGGGTGTCAGAACTTCAAGCTTGTGATTTCTGTTGTAGAATTAAAGAGGGGTGTCTCAAAGAATCAGGTTGTGAATAAAACCTGAGTTCTGGTAAGCATAAGAAGGACAAAAATGAGCCCTTCCCAGCAGCAGTTCAGCTCCCTGCCCTTGCTTCTGCTCCTTCACTATGAGGGTTCCTGTGTGCATGTGTGCACCACCTCACAAAAATGAAGCTATTATGTTCTTCATTCACTGTATTCTACCAATTCTAATTTGATTTCATACGGTGCACAAGACCCTGACATGTGGATAATAAACTATAAGTTACATTCACAAAAGAGAAAGTGGAATAGCAGCATTTATTCTGTTTCTCTTTGTCTTTTGTATTTTCTTTCATTTTGTATCGTCTTTCCTTTTGTTCAGATGAGGTATTTTTTGTAAAAGCATGCTCTGCTTTTTTTGTTAGTGTTGTAAGAGAACAAGCTCCTCTGTGATTGGAGTGAAGGTTAAAAATGAATACTCTGTTCACCTGATTTGATAAAATCTTTTTTCCATATCTGTTGCAATTATTATCCATGTCTGATTAGTCTACTGGGACTAGGTCCAAACTCAGGGCTTCGTCATCCAATCCAAACGTAGCTCAGGTGGTAAATTCCAGGTCCCAAGACCCAAAAGCCACAGATTGTGAGTCCTTGCTGCTACGCAAATATTCCTTGTTGATCCCCTGTTTCCTTCCACCCTTTTTCACTGGAAGTTTTGACCAGGAGCAAAATGCTGTCATGAGTTCTATCAGAAGGATTTCTCATCCAGCATGTACAACAGCACCTGTGAGTTCAGCTCACAGTGTAAGAAAGGCAGTAGAGCTACGTGGTCCTTTGTGCATTGAGCTGTTCCTACAGTGAACAGGATAAACTGTAGTGCTTAACTTCAGTTCAGATGTAATGTATGGGACAACAGACTCTGAGACTAGATGAAATAATAGAACGGGTTATGTTTTTTTATTGATTGAATAGATGTTCAATCAATATAAACCTGAGGCCAGATTTCTGTTGTAACTGAGTCAGTGATTAGTATCATAACTGTGAATGCCACAATCAAATTCTCACTGATTTTATACTGTACGTAAAAATAACTTGCAAAACCACAAGGTGATATTACCTTCCTATAGATCTTTCTTCTTATTAGTTTTTAGGTTTAATTATATTCCAACATGTTCTATGCCTCTCCCAGGCCTGCCTTCCCCATCTCACAAACACATGTGTACAAACGATGTACACAATATATTGAAAGGACCCAGAGGTGCTTTGCAAATTGTGGACTCGATTCTCTCTTTGAAGTCATTACCTTTTCACCTGTGAAGGAGTGTGATGAGCCGGCTAAGCCAGCTGTCAGGCTGTGTCACGTAACTGCAGTGGTTCAAGGCATTTTCAAGCAAGAGAAGGTTTGGTGCTTTAGATCTTGATGTCCTTTGCTCCGAAGAAAGGGTCTTCTCCATCCCCATCATAGAAATGTGCCTAGAGAGACTGTTAGAGTTAACGGCCTTTATATGTATGTACACATGGGAGAACAGATGCCAAGTTAGAAAAAAAAGAAAACCTTGTGAAAAGGGTTTGGAAAAGTCATCTGTCTCAATGACCTTCTAATTCTGCTGTACTGGTACTCCAGAGGACATTGCTGTCAATGGCATTTACATCTGTATACTGAAAGGGGTGTATGGCCATGAGATAAGGACATTCATCTAGTCCTTAAAATTGCTACTTGGCTCAGTTCCCTCAGTTCCTGTTTGCAACAGAGGAATCTTGTTTTCTCAGAGCATTTGTAAGACCTAGCTTTTGTTTTCCTCAAAATGTAAGTGCACAAGAGCTAACTGTTAGGGTTTATCATGGTCTTTCAGGGGCAGCAATGTTTTACAGGCAGTTTTGGCAGTGAATTAAATCTGTTTCTAGTAATGTATTTGATTTTTTTTTTTCTTTTAATTATCCCACAGTTCTTCTGTTATGTAGCCCTGTCTCCTGTGTCACAACAGATTCCTAATATGCTCTTTTAGGTTTGATTTGGTTTGGTTGGGTTTTTACCCAGAAATATGTCTTTTTCCATGTAAAGAAAACAATAAACACATCTTTTGAGGTGAAAAAACCAAACTCGTTATACAAGTCCAGGTGAAGTTTTGCAATGCCCAGATTTTGCCAACTGAAGCTTGCATGGGTCCAGTGTATCTGAACAGTTCTCACCTTTCGTACTTTGACATCCCATTTTATTCAGGTTTGAGCTTTCTTTGAAAAAACTCTTTAAATATGGTTTATCAACTAGGAAAGCACTCAGCTATCATTTGAGATTATAAGGTTTGTGAAAGTTTGTGTATCAATAAATAATAATCCATCTGCCATTCAAGTCTTGTTCCTGGGAGCTGGAGTGGAAAAGCATATATTGTAACCTCTGCAGTTTTGCTTTTGCCTGAGGCAAGATCCTGGCTGCATGGAAAGCAGTGGCAAATCTTGCATGAGTTTAGTGACACAGGATTTCTTCTTAGATTTTCAGTGTTCTAGTGGGCATCACACACTGCTGACCGAAGTCTGTCTCAGCCTCCATAGCATTTACAACTGTTATCTACTGGGGGGATGTTCCAGTGCTTGCATTACCAAAGAAAAGCCTTCAGTTAGATTTATTAACACTGGGGCTAAAGGTAGATTGTATGGTGCTTTTCCACCCAAGCAGAACACACATATGCATGAATACACTACATCTCACCTCGTCTGAGGCACTGGATGACTAGGAAAGTACACATTGCTTGCAGAACACTAAAACCTCATTTTAAGTTTTACTCTTTCTTTCCACCGTTTAGAGGTAGATGAATAATTGTCAGGGCCCTCAGTGTACTAAAAGGCCTTAATGGCCCTTATCATCCTCACCTGGGGCTCCATCTTACACGCCCTGCCCATGGGCCCAGGGACTCTATTTAAAGTCAACCCTGATTAGTCTGTGCTACTTCTTGAAACGAGTAAGTTTGTGAGTCAGGAAGCAAGCAATCTGCCCAGGAAAAAAAGCACTTCAGGTCAGACTAAAAGATTTTCTTTTGGGAGGAGTTGAACCAGAATAAAATGTTGGAGATGTTTAATCTAATATATATATTGAAATCAGAGGGTAAATGTTTTTGGGTTGGGGTTTGGGTTTGTTTTTTTTTAAGCTATTGTGTTCATTTTTTAAGCGTTTGGTTTAAAATTTGGTTACATTTTAACAGAAAAAAAAACCCCAACCCAAACCGAGCCATCATGATATTGGAATGAAAAGTGTTGTCTGGAAAATGCTGTGAGGAACCAGTTGTATCTAGAATGGTATTTGTCCCCAAATACCTCATCTGCTAGGGGAAATGGGAAGAAAGCAGGCAGTGCAAAGATCACTACCTCTTCTATTGTTTCCATCTACAGCAGGAGCTGTATGGGAACTTGCTAGCTCCTAACCCTCACACTGCAGCTTGTTATCTTCTCTTGTCAAGAAATTCCTTGATGGAATGCTAGATGCAGACTACTTCTTTACAAGCTTAAGAACACAGTATGTTGTACTTGCTGACTAGTGGGTTCTGTATGTGTTTTAGCTCCTGGAACTCCTCTAACTTCTTTGTCCCAGTGCTCTTCAGAACAGTACTTCATAGCATCCTCATCTGCTGGCTGTCCCTAATTGTTTTGTAATAATCTTCTTGGCTGACCATTCTGAACTTTTTCCATTACCAATTATTTACTGAAGGCCTACTGAGAATGAAAGGGAGATGAGATTAGAAATGGAGTTCACATGAAATTAGAAATTACATGCACTTAACCGTTTCACTTTCTATAGGTAAGTAGATTTCCACTTTTCACATGAAACTGCTTTAGCAGATGTTATTCTTAAAATACACAACTGACATAAACCCAGAGCAGTTACAAGAAATAAACTTTCTCACAAAGAATGGCAGCCTACAGAAACATTACAATGAGCTAGGGCATGTTTTTTAATCACAAATACCCCAAACAGCATGCAACTGCCTTATTTCTCTACAACACTTTTTGCTAATCCACTGTCAGTAGAAAAAAAATAAATTCCTAAAAATCGGTTTGAATAATTAATTATAGCCACTTGTTTAAACTGAATGTCTCTAAATCCTAAGGCAGCAGGATCTGCGAGAGAGCAACTCGCCAAGGGCAATAACATCCATCTAAAGTCAGGGTGAACATCAGCTGGAAACCAGCTAATGACTTTGTCCAAGACTTGTAGCTTGGCAAGTGGAAAAATGAAAGCTGATGATGTCTTCAAGCAGGTACCTCAGTGAGGCAGCTCTGTCTGAACTGTAGCTGAGTGGCTTTGTTTATTACCCTACTGAATATCCCAGGGGAATAAAACTCTATGTGTCTGTTGAAGAGTCACTCTTTGGAAGTCTTGGATCCTGGCTTGGCTTCTATGTTCTTCCAGGCTTTCTGAGCGTATTCACAGCTGAACCTTCTTCATCTCGCTGTAGGTACTAATAAACAAGCTGGAGTTTCTCCAGCATGTGAAAGCCTCCCCCCTTCTTCAGGTTCCTTGTATCTAGTCAGGGTTATCTGATTATTTTTGTTGCACTGATAATTGCTGGTGTGTTGGGGGTTTATTACCAAAGGAAGGAACACAGCCTGGCGAAGTTTGCTTAAAACCCTTCCTCTTTGATATTAGCTACTGATCTTCCCTGCCCAAAAGGGGCTGCATTTTTTTTTTTGTGTGTGTGGATATAGTGATACTGGCAGTTTGTTAGCTCCTTTGATTTAGTAACAGAAAAGTAGTTTTCTATGAGACAGAAATTACTCAGTGAGAGTTAAGGAGGCCTGAAGGAGTAACCCAAAGAACAACAAAAGCCAGAAAGGCTGGGCAAAACTTTTTTTTTTTTTGTGTTGCTTGTTCCAACTTCTAGTTGACTTTATCAGCAAAATTGTTTTAATTAGAATCAGGCTGCACAAATCCCAGATTTCAGAAACAGAACAGATGAGAAGGAAATCATCTCAGGGCTTATTCAATGTTTGATCATTCTCTATAGTAACATTGGTCAGTGTAGAAAAGGAAGTATTTATGACTGTATTTATTGTGGATAAACCTTCAGTAAATTGGTCCTTAAGATGATTGAATGGCAAAGGGCTAGCACATCTTAGCTTATTTACTTGTGTAACAGCACAGAAACCTACTCCTAATGCAACTGTAGAAATGGGACTTTTGCCATTGGTAGGTGTAAGATTCAGCCCTGTTTCTGAAGCTCCTTTCCTACATTGAGTTGACTATTGATTCAGACCAGGTGATGAGCCAGATGAGATTTTAAAGTATTTTAAATGTGTAAAAAAAAAAAAAAAAAAAGATAATAAGCACATAACTCTTTCTCCTAGGGAGTTTCTAGATGCTACACATCTTGTCGGTCTCTTAATAATAATCCAAATATTTACGTCCCAACAGACAGTTCAGAATTATTCTAAATATGGAAAGTTTGCAAATCATCCAAAATCAAATGAAAATCTCAGAGTCTGGATTCTGCCTTGTGTTTTGGAAATGTTTTCCCAGATTGGGAAGCAGCCTGGTCTGGAAGAATGCACAGCGCAGGGAATCGGGAATGACTGGGGAACCTGCCAGTGACTGACTGGGTAGCCTTGGGCAGTTATTCAGCTCCTTGCCTCACCCCTTGCACAAAATGAGGCTCAGTGCATGTGGAGGGTGAGAAGTTGGGGAGCAGCAGGGCAGGATCCTGATTGTCTTTCTCCTGCCTTCACAGAGAACAGAAATGTGACTGTTCTTCAGGCACTTGGCTCCTCTTTACTCGGGAAAGGGCAACTATCTGCCTTGGCAAATTCAGTGTTAAGACTTTACAACTGTCAGCAAACAGATCCTTACAGAACCAAGATTGCCAAGTGGGTCAGGTTTGTTTCCTTTTACTGATGTAGAAAATGAGAGGTGATTTGGGAGGTTCTCAGTTGTGCTTTTGTGACTTAAGGAGGATGTGTCTGGCAGATGATTACTCAGACTTGTTCTCCTGTGTCAATGTGCCCCACCCAAGACATCTCTCTGCAGACAGAGAACTGGAGCAAAGCTAAGTCTGTAGCCCAAGCCTCTGAGTAGCCAGGCTATGCACCAACCATTAGACCATCTCTTTAAAACTGGAGCTAGTGAGACTTGAGCTCTACCAGGCATTAATAAGTAAGTGTTCATGTGGAAGTTGTCAAATAGCAATACTACATCCCAGAGGGTAAGTTCTATTATTTGTTATATAGCTTCAGCCCTGCTAAGCCTTAACCCACATCTGGCAAAACTGTTCCCAGACCACTCTGGCCTCTGGCTTTTGTTGTGTGTGGCAGATATAACCCTTCATATCACTGCAGAGTCTGGGTTATTCCTTGGTATCTTAAGGCCAGATTTCAGCTGGTGTGAGCTTACTACCTTCAGTGGCTTGTGCTGGTGAGTGCAAGAATAGGTCCAGGCTTGCATGTGCAGAATGCATTTTGTCTGCTTTTCTAACATTGGAAGGAAAAATGCACCTTATGTTCCTAGTTCTTAGCAAATCTTTCTTTACTAAAAATCGGTGTGCTTAGCACCTCCTATTTCCAACACCCTCCTCTTCCATCAAATTCTGGAATCTTTCCAGTGGACTGTAAAACAGAATGGGAAATGAGTTAGGCTGCCAGTTACTAGTCTTGGTTCATTGAATGTGATGAGGACCCTTAGCAAAGTTTCTCCAGCATTTGCAATCAGGCCCCCAAAAGGCATATTAATCTGTTAGATCAGCCTTTGCTTTTGGCCACTGGAAGTGCAATTGGGAAACTGTACCTGCATCACTGCTCAGATGTTGCAAGTGATGTATAACTTATTGTGATCTGCTGTGCTTTACTGTATTGTCAGGGTCAGTGCAGTTTATCTTTGTACTGAAGGTTTCTTTATCTTTCTGTGGCCTATATAAACACTGACTTGCTGTCACCACTAAAAACATGAAGAGGCAAAGCCTAAGGCACAGATAGAAGCCTGTCTTCTCTCTGGTCTGTCTTAACAGCTCTAGGTTCCAAAGCAGATATTGAGTGTGTTTCAGAGTCTGAATACTTCACTCAATAGTTACAATAGCTATGGCTTTTTGCCTTGTAACATGTATTTTTAAATGAAGTTCTGCTTACAGCACTGAACTAAGGTAGCTTCCTTAGAAAATCCTCTTCATATCAGTGTGAAGCATGTAACACCAATTCCTAAGCATTATAATTCACTTTATTTTAATGGAACTATGCTGATTTCTGCTATTAAAGAGTCTGTGCCTTAATACTTAGGATGAAATCCTGATGCTTTTGAAGACAAATGGAAGTTTTGTCGCTAATTTGAGTTGGACTAGTTTAGCCTTAAAAGAATGAGATTTTTTAGAATGATATCCAGGAGAAATAATAGATCAAAAATCTGAGCTGATTTTAGAATGGATCACTTAATGAAAAAGATCTGATTATGTGGCTGCCAGCGATTAAGTGAATGGTGAGAGTACTGACTGAGGATTGAAGACCAATGAGGCCTTTTTGTTGTCTATGCTTGATGGAAAAATGAAGTTTTGGAGTTCTACCTATGTTTATAAAACTACCATAGCAGTTTAGTTTGGAGATCTGTTTTCGCTAAAATGTTACACTATAGATTGCCACTCTACTGTACCTGAGAAAGGACAGATGTTGTAATGACACAGAGAATTAAATATTGATAGCACAACACAGAACAAAATTCTGATTTCATCTGCTCTGGTACAAATGTACAGAAGCACATCACAGCAGCACTGAGTGGCTGTGTGGAGACTTCCAGTGTCCAGCTTTCTTAGGTGTTGTGGGGTTCTGGAGAATCACATCCCATTTACAGTCTGATTGTAAGCCCTCTCTATCATGTGACGCAGAAGAAAAATTATTTCAAATGGGGCCCTGAGCAACAACAAGCCTTTGAACAAATTAAATGAGAAATAGTTCATGCAGTAGCCCTTGGAGCAGTGCGGACCGGGCCAGATGTGAAAAATGTGCTCTACACCGCAGCTGGGGAGAATGGTCCTACCTGGAGCCTCTGGCAGAAAGCTCCAGGGGAGACTTGAGGTCGACCCCTTGGCTTTTGGAGTCGGGGATACAGAGGATCCGAGGCCAGCTACACTCCCACTGAAAAGGAGATACTGGCAGCCTATGAAGGGGTTCGAGCTGCTTCAGAAGTGATTGGCACTGAAGCACAGCTTCTCCTGGCCCCCCGGTTGCCTGTGCTGGGCTGGATGTTCAAAGGATCGACCTGAACCCTTTGATAGACCCTTTCTCCAACCACAACCAAGCTCATGCTCTATTTGGAAACTGCCAGAGGAGGGCCACGAGGGTGATAAGAGGGCTGGAGCACCTCCCTTATGAAGGCAGGCTGAGAAAGTTAGGGCTGTTCAGCCCAGAGACGAGAAG
>NW_009937073.1:82170-86016 GCF_000696875.1 Nestor notabilis
TTGGAACTAGATGATCTTAAAGTCCTTTCCAACCCAAACCATTCTGTGATTTTTTATTTTTTTTTTCATCTTCAGCTGGTTTATATGCACTGCACTGTATTGTGCACTGATACCACTCTTGCAGCAGCTTGGAGTTCAAAAGCCTGAACTGATGTTTGGCTTCCTTATGCAGGACTGACAGAAGCAGTGTCTGTACTAGTGTATCAGAAGGGTTCTGTCACTGAGACTGTCTTGCCCACAGCGGTCTCCATTGACACTGTTCTACTGTCTTGCCCACCAAAACAAGGTAGCCTCATGTGAATTACCTTTTCAGCATTGAAGTCTGGCCTGGGTTAACTCTTGAATTGTGCCCAAGAGCTGTTTCAGATGCTGCTTAAGCCAAAACCATTCCAAGAATCGGTCTCTATCTTCGGTGGCACAGGCCATTATGCTCTGGGGCGCAGGAACATTTCTGAGGCTGCGAGGTATTTCTTAGTATTGATAGATCCCAAGCTGCGACAGAATTTGCCTTGATAAATGTATATTAAAAATATTGAAAGAGTATTTTTGAACTTTTAAATATGTCAACAAATTTAGTTTTTATTGCAGTGAAGAGGCATAAATGTTGCAGGAACATCAAAATACCGTGGTGTTGAGACTATCTAGAAAGTAAGAACAGTGAGAGCTTTCCTGGCACTCCAAAACTTGATTGGGTATTGAAGGTTTCACAACCTGACCTGCCGATAGGAATAACTGAATGTGCCACTTTGTCATGCACTGCCTTCATGGGAGGGGCTTTGTGCTCTTTTCCTAAATTACAGAAAAAATAGAATGGAGAAGGAAGGATATGTGATTTGGAAAGAACTTGCAGTATAAGTTTGGTGGTTCCTCCCCCTTAAGTTGAAATGTTGAGTGTTTCAAACTTCTTCTGTTGTGACTTGAAATGGGAATTGGTGTCTGTTATCCTAAAGCTTTGTTAAACCAGGAAAACATTTCCTGTCCAGCTCCAAGCAAAGTATTGCAACAAACTTCTAAACACAACATCCCCAACAGGCCAGAGGTGGTTCTGCAGCCCACCAGAATGTCCTAGAAAAGACTTCGTGGTGCAGAAAAAGTTGACTTTAATGTGCAAGAAATGAAAAAGTTTGCATGACTTTAGAAGTGATGAAAGATAACTGAATAAAGGCTCAAGAAGCTGTGACTGTAGTGAGGGAAGTGGGTGGACAGATCCCTGTATACAATAGTGCCATGAGATGTGAAATTGCTAAAATAGCCCCTGCCTAATGTAATCACCTTTCAAAGAATATTTGAGAGGCATTTTGTCAGTCAAATATAAACAAAGACTATGTTTGAAATTCAAAACTTGTCCAAAGTAATTTTTCTTTCAAAGGCTGTTTCCCCTGCTTGTACTCATTCTAGTGCTTTGAAAAGACATCTTTGTAGAGGACAAGCTATTTTTAATTGTTTGTTATAAAGGCCCCTCCAAAACAACAAAACAAAACCTTTTGCAAAGCAGTAAGGAAAACCAAATGCATCTTCCAACAACTCCACTTTTCTAGGAGCAATAGTGAGCACAATAGAAACAGCATTAAAGCAGTCATTACCCCAGAACTTCTAGGAAATACTGGCACTATTTCTAGAGCAGAGCTCACATGAGAACACAGATAGAACAGCGTGACCTGTTACTGATGATTTTTTTTTTTTTATTTTATTTTTTTTTTACCATTTACAAAAATGTTGTATCAGGACCATAACTTCAGATCTTATAATGATTTCTCATTCTAAAGCATTCCAGATTGCATTACAAAGTAGTAGCATGATCCCTGAGCTGTTCCTGTGCAAGACTCTTATTGGCTTCAAAGGCAGTGCTATGTTCAGGCTGACATGGGATCATGACCTTGACCCAAAGACAAATTATTCACTGTGGTCATTTCAGCTCATGCTGAACAGGAATTACTGAAGTGAAAGGGAGCAAGCTGCCTAATACTGCCTTTATTAGCTGTGCTTAAGGCAGGAAATGAAAAAGAAAAACCACCTCTTTCTGCAATTAAAATTGTGTTGCGAATTGAATTATGGAGGACATAAGTCAGTAGCATTGAGATAGGGCCCTGAATACGTGTAGAGTATCACAAATAATCACCTCCATTTTACGTCTCAAACACCAAAGTTCATGAACATCGGGAATAGTGACATGTGGTTACTTGTGGCTTTGTGTCTGGTGGCTGGCAACTATATATGACAAAGAGCTTTTTTGCTGCATGTGGTGCATTTATGTTTTTCTCCTTGGGTGATCCTCTCTTGTCTAGAGAAACTCTCTCTGGTTTGTCTTGCACCTTCACTTAAGGCAGCTCACACCAGGGAGGTAAGAACAGGATTGCCCTCCTACACCCATCTCTCAGCTGCTCATTACTGACAGGGACTTGCTGATCTCTCACCTCTGTCACAGTTCTTCAGGTCTCCCTTGTAATTTCTATATCTTGGCTTGTTTCAACCATTGGGTGCAAGTTTTTAGAGGGAGTTGTGAATGTATCATGACTGTGTATGATATGATTTATAGGAAACAGGGAGGAGGAGTCACTGGGTCTATTTGCAGGCATTGGTGGAAGGTATCTCAAAAGGAAACCTGTTAATTTGTGGACACTAGCACAGTTTTTCTTGGTTGGTGAATCACTAAAAGGTTTCAAAACAAATACATGTACTATTGTATATTCTACTCTTTTTATGGTTGGAGATGAAAAATTGTAAGAGTCTTGTTCCAAGGAGGCCTCTGGGAGGGCAGACAGCCCAGATCTCCTCAGGAACTCTACTGTCTTGCTAGGAAATCCTTGATTGTACAGAATTGCGGATTGGAGGGTGATTTGTGAGCTACCAGTGAACCCACTGCCATCTCCAAGAGAGAAAAATCACTCCAGTGACAGTTGAGGGCCTTACCCTGCTGTACATGTCCAGTCAGACAGCCATCTACAGCAGAGGCCTAATCCTGAAGAACTTGGGGAATTGAGTTGCACATTATGCATCAGGCATGAATATAAAAGAGCAATCCAGCCTGGCAGTTGCACAGTTACTTTCCATGCCTGGTTTCCCATGGAGCCTACCTCCTATTCTGCTTCTTTATTAGCTGTTGTTTCTAATTTTTGTGAAGGGATCAGGGAGCTTGTTTTAGCCACAGTGAGTAAACTGTCTTGGCAGAAAGGAGGAAGCTGTTAAGAGGGAGGGGCTGTTACATTGTGTGGGCTATTTAATTGTCTTAATCGAAAATATATTAATAGACCTCAGACTTCCTCTCCTCTTTCTTTTCCCAAGCTGAAAGACATCCAAGGCTGTAATAAAATCGAGGGCTGTGGGGTGGCAGAGGAGAGGTCAGCCTGGCCTGGCACTGTTTGCTTTTTGGGAGTGGGTGTGTGCTTGGAGTTCACTGGGATTTTGCCGTGAAAGCTTTTGAAAGCTGTGTAAATCTGTGGGCACAGGCTGCCGGGCAGGCCCATAAAAGCAGGACCATATAATCAAAGTGGAAATTGAGAAAGTGATTTATTTGGTTCTCTTCCCCTCACCCCCTCCCTCGCCCGCTCTTGGCATCTCACGGCGGTAACGGGGCTGAGCCCTGGAGGGCCGGTGGGCAGCAGCCTCTGTGCTGCCCCGGGGCCGTCTGTGGGCAGCAAGCCGGGCTGCGACCGCACATGCCGGGGAGCGGGGCTTGCGGGGCGGTTGGAAGTCGGGTTTTGTTCGTCCACTCGCGACAAGCGTGCAGATATTTGTGTGTCTGTGGTCGGCTCAGAGGCAGATGTGCCGGGAGGAGCTCCCAGGGCGCCCGGTTCCCAGCCTCGGCGGTTCTCGGGGAGCCTTGCAAGCAGGAGAGGTCCTGTCCCC
>NW_009937073.1:86518-86857 GCF_000696875.1 Nestor notabilis
TGTTAAGGACCGGCCTTTGCAGGGAGAGTCAACACGCTGTGATAGTGGCGACAGCGTTTCACGACCACGGAACGGGGAGGCCGAGAAGCACCCACCCGAGGGAGGGCACGTCGGGAGAGCGGGAAGGCTCTGTGCCCTGGGTACTTGGCAGGGTCCGCAGAGGTCAGAACTTCTCCCGTGGCCTGTGCTGTGGCGGCGTGCGGGGTAGGGTGGCCGGCTGGCCTTCCTAACGGCCAAGGCAGGGAGACAGGCAGTGCCCGGTGGGCTGGGAAAGGCTCTGCTGCTGCCCGCGCACTTGGCCAAAGCCTCGCCCCGCAGCACCTGCCGCCGCCCGCGGGC
>NW_009937073.1:87150-88470 GCF_000696875.1 Nestor notabilis
GGAGCCGGGGCTAGAACCGCCGGGGCGCTGGGTGCCGGGAGCTCACCCCTCCGAGGCGTGCGCCCCACTTGCGACCCCTCCGTCGGACCGTGGCAGTTATGTGAAAAGCCTCTGGAGCTGGCCGGCTGCGTGGCTGGGCTCTTGAGCAGACCCTATTTTGCAAGCGATTTCGAAAAAGCCCAGGGCTGTGAAACTTGCGCAAAGTTGGGCAAATTCCTCGTTGCTGTGCGAGAGGAGGCTGAAACTCCGCGCCACGACCCTCTCTCACGGGAGCCGCTGTATCTCCACCTTGTCCTCGCTGCGGGGGAAAGATGCTGCAGCCCGAGAAATCCCATCGGATCTGGTTCAGAATAGGTTGATACACAGTGAAGGCGCTCACAAACTGCTTTTCCCCTCAGTAAACGCGCGCAGAGACGCCCCAGAAACCGCGGGGCTGCTGCCGTTCCCGTCCGTCTTAGCGAGGCGGGCTGCACAGAGCTGTTCCCAGTGACGGAACAAATACCTGCTAAGAACCGGAGGCGCCACAAGTTGTTGCACTGATGAATTGATCCAGAAATCGCTAGGGCTATAACACCCTTATTTATGCTAAAGCATGTGACACTCTCTTCAAAATGTGATAGCTCCAAGTTACCACCTCTCTATTACTTACACAAGCTAATAGGTGAAGTGACTTTAACCTTCTTTACTTGAAGGAGGCACAAAGAAGCAGACAGGTAATTCCCCGCTGCTAATTTTTATGATGTGATGGGTAGGGAAGGGAGAGGTTGAAGTAAAAACTGGGCAGACCAATGATGAAATCTCGGAGTGTAGTAGGGACCAGCTCTGATCTCATGATTAATTTTTTTTTTTCCTTGAACTGCGATTGCAAATCTGTTTGCAAATCTGGCACCTTATCAGCCCGTGAACCGTTTTGTTTTGTCCGAAAGGATGATTTGATAATAGGAACCTCTTTTTTTTCTGTCACAAGTTTGAATTCTCGCCTTACTGTTAGCATTTTAAATCAAGTGTTTGGCTGTCGCATTTCAGGGTGTGGGGAGAGGGAAGCAGTAGCTGTCCCTCCCGCTCCCAGGCTCAGCGGTTGCTATTCAGCTTCGAGAGCGGAGCGCGGATTTTTGCCTTCTGACGTGGTGAAGTTGCGGTAGTGTTACAACTCCTCTCGGGTGAGACTTGCCAGGCTTGAGGCTAAAAAAGTGTCTCGTATACAAACCGGTCAGAATATTTACAGGTAGTTGTGACTGTCAAATTCTCCGGCGTCTTGACGAAGCGCAGAGATCTCGGAGCGGTTCGTCTTTGGGAGGGTGGGAGGCTGCGGCGGCAGGG
>NW_009937074.1:0-304 GCF_000696875.1 Nestor notabilis
ATAACGCTGCAGATTGTAGAAGGATTTGAGTCTGCAGCCAGAGAGAAAGGGATTAGGGCGAGAGCACTGGAAGTTAAATTGTGCTGCATATAAAAAATGGGCGGATTGGTCTCTAGATGAGAGCTTGGTACCACCTTCCTTTCTAAAATAAAATCTCTCTGGCATGAAGTCACAGCCTATTTCACATCCGGTTTACCCTGGGACGTATTACTACTGTCTTGGTAAAGAGAAAGCTTTTGTTGTACCGCGGCGGTCGGAATATTGGGAAGAGAAATTCGGCTGCTGCGCCCGGAGGAGCGGAGCG
>NW_009937075.1:0-549 GCF_000696875.1 Nestor notabilis
CTGGGTCTATCTCCGTTTCTACCAGCGGCACAGTAGAGGCCGCGGAGACATGTCCGACCACTTCGCCTTTGCCACTTTCTTCCCCGAGATCCTGCAGCCCGTGGTGGGTCTGGTGGCCAACCTGGTCCACAGCATCCTGGTGAAGGTGAAGGTCTGCCGCAAGACAGTCAAACGCTACGATGTGGGTGCCCCGTCATCCATCACCATCAGCCTGCCAGGAACAGACCCCCAGGACGCCGCGAGGAAAAAAAAATGGGGATCGTGTTTATGGGCAGGGAGGGTCAGGTTTAAGATCTAAGGAGGAGTGGGGAGATTTGGGTGCGGGGTGCTAAGGGGGGACCTTCTTCAAGGGGACTGCCCTCCCTGCTACGGAGGTGGCAGGGAGCATTTCACGGGGAGGTGGGACATTGTCCCGCGTTTCCAAATGTGGAGCAGTGGTGGAAGTGCAGGAGAGAGTAGCAGGGAGATCCTGGCAAAGGGGCAGGTAAGGTTTGGGGTCCCTGCAGGAGGAAAGGAGATGGGAGATGCTGGCCCCCTGCTCGTGGCAGC
>NW_009937075.1:676-878 GCF_000696875.1 Nestor notabilis
TTTTCCCCTGTTCCAGAGTGGCTGCGTGCCATCTGACAGCTTCTGAGCGCTCCATGTGGCGTGAAAACCCTGCATGTGTGGGGCATGTAGAGTGTGTTTCTGTGGGACAGTCCCAGGTGCTCTGTGCCACCTCCAGTGCTGCTGTATCCACCCTCCCCTGCTGGGAAGGAGCCAGGGACAGCGCAGAGCTCTTAACCCTGCC
>NW_009937075.1:1326-1621 GCF_000696875.1 Nestor notabilis
ACGTCAGCACCAGCAGCAGGGGCTGCTCTGGGAGGGGACATGGTGCTGATCCCTGCCCCAGGCCACTGCTTGCCCACGCGGGAGTGAAGTCGGCCGTGCTTCCTCGCTTCTCCTCCGCGTCCAGGGTTGGCCAGAGCGCTCCGCACTTACTTACTCCTTTCTGAAGGTAGTTTTGTCCCCACCCGAGGGAATGGGAAGGCTGGTGGGTTTCTTTACTGAATCCCTTTCCTGTGGGGAGCCTCCCCTGGCCCTGGCAGGAGGTCAGAGGTTTGCCAGGCGGGGGGACAGGCCACTG
>NW_009937075.1:1850-3748 GCF_000696875.1 Nestor notabilis
ATGGAGAGGATCTCCCTGCGACAGCCTCCTCACAGCTCCTGCACCCCTGGGCACTCCCCAGCCTGGGACATGGGTTGATAGTGTGTGATTATTTTTTTAAAGGACCACACGAGAAGGTTTTGTCAACTGGGAAAACCACAGACGTTTCGGTATCAATAAAGAGATCTTTGAAAGAGTTGGCTCCTGCAGCAGAGCGTGGGCATGGCACGGGGCAGGCACAGAGCAGCCCCGGGGGGCTCCCTGCAGGAGCCTGGGGAGGGGGTTCCTTCCCAGGGGCTCCCAGAAGGTTGGGAAAGACCCTTTGCAAGCAGGAGGTGAGAAGTATGCAATGGGGGGACATCTGCCTACATCCCAAGTTCCCCCTCCCTCCCAGCAGTGAAGAGGGCTTGTTGCACTGTAGCTGCCTGAAATCTTTATTGAATAAAAGCTCTGGTTGCAGAGGAATGTTCCAGCCTGGGCGCTGCTCCCAGCTCTCCAGCCCTGCCAGGAGCAGGGTACATGCTGAGGAGCAGACGGATCCCCAGTGTCGATTGGGCTGAAGGCAGGCTGCTGTGCTGGCAAGGTGAGGATGTTCCTTTCTGCCTTCCTGGGGGCTGTTTTGTAGGCTGGCTCTAGGGCTTGTCCCCAGGTCTGTCCTGAGCCCTGCTCCCCCATGCTCCCACTGTTCCCTGTGCCCCTCAGTGGGACAAACCTGCTCCTTTGCAGCCCGGCCTGGGAATTTGCTTTATAAAATGAGCCCCATTCCTGCCAGGCTGAAGCTTTGCTGTCCCAGCCTGCAGGAGGGATTTGTGCGTGGATCTGTGGTCACCAGGCTGGGCTCACTGCACTGGTCCTGCATGGGGCTGTGCTGTGGGGTTGGACGTGCTGCTGTCCCATTGCATCTGGCATGGGTGCTGCCACTCTGCTTCAGCCGTCCTGTGGCTGAAGCCACAACCGTGCTCTGTGCTTTTACTAGCCAAGCTGCCTCCGTAGCAGGAGAGGCAGTATGGTGCCACCGCAGCCTCCCGGGCGAGCGGAGACTCCCTGCCCTCCTCACCAGGACACAATGGCTCCTGTCCTGCCTGCTCCAAAGCAGCCCTGGGTGGAAAGAGAAAAGGAGCAGGAATCTTGAGTGAACCGTCCGGTTCCCAGCACTGAGCACCAAGCTGCCATGGGGACCAGCAGCTTCATCTGTGTTGGGAAACATCCCCCACCAAGGCAGGCATGAGATGGGCAGCTCCTGCCCGCTTGGTGTCACACACACTGTAGCCGCTCCCCAGGGACAACGCTATGGATGATCCAGGACGAGAGACGAGAAGGCAGAAATAGAGTTCTGAGGAGACCCTATGAGAGCAGGGGACCCCCGTGGGGCGTGTGAGGGGGAGCCCTGACCTCGCTGGCTCACACAGGGGAAGTTCAGATCTGCGTCAGGCCCTCAGTGCTGGCTCCGCTTGCGGTACAGGTAAGCGTTGCTCACCTGGTTCATGATAACCAGGCTGGTGAGAAGAGGACACAGCATGGCGAGGTACCAGGAGACGCTGGTCACTGAGGTGGTGAACCACAGGGAGCACATGCCCAGCATCAGGCTGGCACAGCCCAGCAGGTAGCCCACCAGCCCCGAGGTCGCATGGTAAAGCTTGAGCTTGGCCAGCGTCCAGTTCTTCATGAGCTTGGGGTAGAGCAGGAGCACGCCCCCCGCACACTGCCAAGCAGCCCTGTCAGCCCGTGCCAGGTCACGAAGTGCGCCTTGCCGTTCAGGTGCTTGTTGTAGGTGATGATGCCCAGCCCCAGGAGCGCACAGAGGAGGGCAAGCAGCTGCAAGGCCCAGTGCGCCCGCACTTTGACTTTGCGGGAGAAGGAGCGGAGCACCGAGGTCTCCGGGGAGAATATCAGCAGCGCTTCGGTCATCAGGAACGAGA
>NW_009937076.1:0-337 GCF_000696875.1 Nestor notabilis
AACGTTTCCTCCGTGCTACAAAGCGGCGTTTCCATCGTTTTCCTGCTTTTCCACCACCACCCCCCAAAACCACCCCTGATCAAAAGCATCCGGGGGGGAAAAATCGGGAATACTCAACCTCCACATCCCAACCCGGCCCATCCAGCGGTGGGATTGGGCATCTCCGCCTTCCCAAGGCCACGCTTCCCACCATTCCCACCTTTTTCTACAATCCTCAAGTGGGCAACCAGGGCAAACCCCCCCCTGGAAAGGTGGGAAATGGGGTTTGTATCCGTTGCTTCCCGGTTGCATCCTGGGGTTTTTTAGCAGAATTCCATGATTTTTACACTTTGGGATT
>NW_009937077.1:0-6485 GCF_000696875.1 Nestor notabilis
AGGTTTGATTCATGAGAGCTTTTGTCATCATCTCTCGCCTATTGCATGATCTCTGAGGTTTCTATTTAAATGTCTTTGGCAAATGCCTTGAAGCTGTATCAGTCAGGATGCTGGTGTGAGGCTTTTACAGCTGGGAAGGTTGGCCGTACCCGTTTTAAATAGTTTGCTAGATCATATTTGATGCTTGCAAGCATCCAAATGTTTCCAAAGATGCAGTCAGACCTTAAACAGAAAAGATTAAATAAGCTTTGAGCATGAGTATGATTTATCAACACAGGTTTCTCCATCTGTCACTCGGCCTTGTCTCTGTGTTGCACTAGTCACCACCCAGGTATTAAGGGTACATAGAGAAAGGCTGTGGGGTCTAAGGACATTGATTTGATGTCTTTCCCTTGTTGCAAGAAAGAAGCAAGGATGCTTCAAAATCAAGGCCAGGAAACAAGGAAATAGACTAAGACACTAAGTATTTCATATACGTGGTATGCTTTGAGAATGCAAAGTGAGACAGGAAACTCTTTTCTGGTATGTTTTTTTTTCTTCTGGGAGTTTAAGGCATAGTTTGGGGATTTGATAGTTGCTTTGTGACTTGCCTGTTTTTCCTAACTATTCTAGGATAAAATGGCTATTGATACAACTTGTGAGCCATAAGGTCTACTGGTTTCTAGCCATTACTTTGAACAACAGATATGTAACTCGGTGCAGAATTACAGCATTTGTAGGGCCCTTTATTAGGCCCTTTATTTGGGACTTACTTACTTTTCCTTCATGAAAAATGCTCACAAAGCATCAAACAAACACTGAACTGGGTAGAAAATGGGGAAAGCAACCAAACCAAAGTACAGCATGCCGTAGGTTAACATTAGACATTGTACTCTTAGCTTGATTTCTTTTTCGAGGTGGAAATAAAAATGAAAGTTATGAGCAGTGTCTTAAAATGAAGTGTAAACTTCTGAAAAATGAGGATTTTTGTGTTCTGTTTAAACAAATGATTATAAAGATTTTCAACTGAGTATTGGGTGGGGGTTTTTTGTGTTTTATTCTGAGATAAAAGTGATTGGTTTTTAGCATTCATTTAATATCTAGCTCTTGTTTCTACTCAACTCTTACTGCTAGTGTATTTGAAAACAATTTAAGGGGTTTATGGTTCTTTTCAACCATATCATTAAGGATGAAACAGTTTATAAAAAAAAAAAACAAAACCAGCAAACTTCAGATTTTTAATAATAACTCTTGTTTTTCTAATTCTCGAGCTTCTAATCCATTGACCTGGATGGAAGCAGATTTGCTTTCTAGTTTTCTCATGTCAGGAAACGTTTGTCTTTGCTTGCATTGATCGGGTGAATAAACCACTGTATTTGTTTATTTGGCTACTGAACCAAGTAACCACAAATGCTCATTTGGTTTGTTCTGATACAAATCTTCATCCAGCTTGTTTTTCAGTTTGAAAGGTGCAGTGCCTCTGGCTTCAGCCTGGTTTCATGTCGTATGGGAGTGCATCACTTGCATGGGCATGCTGTCTGTGGGCCAGAGCAAAGCAGCATCAGTAAACTGAATTCACAGCACTCATTAATGTTTGGAAGGAGAGAGGAAAGCCTTGGAATCCTCTTGGTTAGAGGAAGGACTCGAATCTCATTCTTGTCTGGGGCAGTATCCTTTGGACTATAGGCGGGGCTAGTAACAACCCTTCACTGTAGATTGTCATTCAGCTTTTTAGTTGAAAGCTTTGGTTTAGTCCACTCACTTCAGCAGAGTGACTGGAAATCAAGAATAATTCCAGAGACTGAAACTCTGGAAGAGTTGGGATTATTGGTTCTAATAAATATTTTTGGCACCTCTCCCCCCATCCAATCCCACTTGATTGGAAACTCCATATGGTATTGCTGTTGCACAGGGTATCACTAGCTGTCAGGGAAAGCGGTAACTCTCAGCTTATTCTGCTCTTGTTCCTGGAGGAAGGGACTGAGGTATGTGGGGAAAGCAATGCAGGGTGGCAGATCTGCCTTCACTCCCTGCCACAGTGTCTCTTACGTGAAGTGTGTATCTAGGAGCAAATTTTCACCCCCTGGGAAGGAAGAAGCAATGTGAAAGGCTGAAGCAGGAAGAAAAGGAAGAGAAGATTAAAAAGAAAAACTGCCTTTGAAGTCACACTTTGAACCAGTGTATGAATTCTTACAAATGTAGTGTGAAGGAATCACAGACACTGCTGCTGTGCTCTTTCAGTTAGTCTGTAAACAGGGGAAGTAATGCTACTCCAACTCTTCTGACTGGGATCTGAGGGACAGCAGAGCTATGTGAATTGTCTGCAGCCATACTGGGGATCTGTGGCAGGGAGGCACCAGAAGAGGGATGTTTGGACTCCCAGTCCAGTACACAGCTATATGCATTTCCCCCGAAAAAACCACTTGTGCAGTGTTTTGTGTATACTGGAGGAAAAAGAGCTAAGAGTTCGATCCCAAAATTGCAAGTAACTTCTAGTCAGACGACTGAAGGGACAGGCAGAAGCAGTTGCTTGTGGTCTTTCAGTAGCACAGGAATGCTTTTGGACTGTGAAGAAGCACTTGTGGAAAAATTAGTATTTATGAAGAGATTTAGAGCTATTTCTTTTCCATGAGCTATTTACTTCTTTGGCTGAGCTACCATCTATTAAACATTCATTTTAAGTAAAATACCCACAAGAGTCAATTTAGGTAAACTGCAGTACCTCTTTCTAGACTAAAAATTGCTTTGCATAATGCACGTAGAAAAATCCATTAAATTATTCCCTTCCTCTCAGTCTTTATTATATGTTGAGATTAATTTTAGGGTTTTTGTGAGGGAGTAGGGACAGAGGGAAGAAAGCTCCTTTTTCAAATGCATGAAGGGACAGTCAGAGCTTTTGTGTGTAAGTTGGGTTTTTTTAATCATGTCTTCAGTTTTCTTAAGTTGACTATGTTATCATGACTGCAAACTTTCACACTCTCGTTGTCATAACCAATAGTCTAATAACCTTTAGAGCTTTGGTATTTTCCAGCATGGCAACCTGCAGTGTGTGGAAGAATGTTGAAGACAGTGACTTCAGTCATGTTGTGGTACAGAGGTAGCTTGTCCCTTACTTCAGACACTGTATGGCATGTTTTAAAACCATGTGCCTGCAGCAGTGGATGATGTTCTTGTGGTCTCTGAGCCTTGCCCTGATGCCATTGGCACTCTGTCCTACAAGTTCAGCTTTACTCTGCATTCAGGTGTTACCAAGTGTTTAAAAGCCTGAAGTTTCAGGCCTACCTGTTAAGGGGTAGGTCATTAAGTGGCACAAAGAACTGGTGCGCATCAGAAGTGGAGAGATATCATTAAGGGATGGGACCAGAACCCACTGAATTTAGTAACGTTGGTTTTCTTGCTGCAGTTGTCCAGTAAAGCTAATATTTACCTGTACTTCAGTAAATTCATGCTCCCCCTCAATACTATCAGCTATTTCTAAGCCTAAGTAGGGGATTGAAGTAACCAGTACCAGGCTCTGAACTCTGGGTCAAGGAAAGCATACATGTTACTGTGAGTCAGGAGAGCCATGCTAGTTCTCCGTGTTTATGCTCTCAACTCTTAACTACATCTTCTTTAGACTACTTTAGTTGAATGTTGGAAATAAAAATCTTTGGCTGCAAGCACTTATTTATTTTGCTGCGCTATTTGAAGTCACCTTCTGGTACTTGCCACGTTGCCAGGGATTGTTCCTCTACAGCTCTGCAAGCAGAATACATGTGTAAGAGTCATAGAATCACAGACTGGTTTGGGTTGGAAAGGACCTTAAGCTCATCCAGTTCCGTGGCAGGGACACCTCACACTAGACCATGTCACCCAAGGCTCTGTCCATCGTGGCCTTGAACACTGCCAGGGATGGGGCATTCACCACTTCTTTGGGCAGCCTGTGCCAGTATTCTAGTCTGCTTCAGTCTAAATCTGAGAGACCAGTTTAACCTGCTTTGCATGTGGGAGTGGGTTTGAGTTAGCACACTGACTTTGCTGGAAGGAGATCGGAGACTACTTTCTACCAGCCATAGGGAAGGGACTGTGACAGGTAGCACAGGTGCAGAGGACTTCTTTGTAAAGCCTATGATTTGTTGCCACAACAGTACAGGTTAAAGATGTTAAAGCATGTAGAAGTGCTCAAGGAGGTTCAAACTATACTAGGAGGTTTGGTTTGGTTTGTACCTGTTAGGACCATTGTAGAGTTCTTATGTTTTGGTGGCCCAGTAAAGTCTTTTGAGTATAGATAAAGCAACAGTGTTGCTTCCTCCACCTCATCTAGCTCTATTTGAAAAATCTCTGCTAGATAAGAATCCACCCTTATCAGGTGATGCAGCAACAGCTTGCTCAACTCCGAGTCCAGCTGAACAAGTTTAAAGCTATCTTCAAGCAGGAAGTTCTATGTAAGCAAGGTTCATCTCTACAAACATCCAACAAGCCCAGCCAAGCTGGCTTGAGATGATGTTAATTGCTGGTGGGTTCTGTTTGGTTGGTTTTTTTCTCCCTCTTTCCCCCTCTACTCTGTGTACTATACTGTGCTGGTTGTATTCTGGCAGTCAAACTTCAGTTCAAAACACAGAATTTATTCTCTACTTGTTTTCTCACCCATGACACTTTTGCCATCTATCTTTCCTTATAAAGTACTCAAATTGAATTCTAGGAGCCATATTTTCCTAGCTAAAAGTCATTTTTTTTCTCAGTGGGAAGTGGAGGCACAGTATTTAATGCCACATAAGACTGTAGCTGTAAAAGGTGTTTCATATGAATTTTTTTCCCCTGTTGTTCTTTCCCCTTACAAAAGTACACTTCAAAGTAGCAGCAATCTGGAAGTTTGGTGGCTTTTTTCCCCCTAAATAATTTCTTAAAATTCCTAATTCTTTCCTATTTAATACTTTTGTACATGAACTGTTATTTAAAGCTGATATACAGCAAGAAGTAGCAGATCTCTTGACCAAACAAGCTCGTATTATAGTAAATAAAAGAAAATACCAAACTAATGTTGTAACCAGTTATGAACAGCTGAGCATACTGAATAAACCAGCCAGGTGTTTGTTTTAATAATGAGAATATTTAACCTTTGGAAGCACTTCCTATGGATGTAGTGAATTCACTGTTATTGTAAGTCTTACTCATAATGTTTGTCTTTGAAAAAGTTTGTCTTGTCAGTGATAAATCAGAGGCTTGCTTTAAAGCATGGGCAAAATGTTATTCACTTTTTGATGCAGAATATCAAGCTGCTTGCTCACAGTGTTCTTTTCTGCCCTTCAGACAAGAATCTGATTACAGAACCAGGACTCAAGTTGCTGTCTTTCTCAGGGGTTGGGTAGCCTATTTATGTTGTATTCTACGTGTGTTATACTGCACTCACTTGGCTGTATCATGCCTGGTGTTTGGTGTAATTAATATGCCTACTGGTTTCCACAGTGTACAACAGACTCTTGCAGGTCTCAGAGGAAAATGAAGTTGAGGAAAGAAAAGCTCAGGACGTTGCCCTACTCAGGTGTTAGATGAGGGATGATCTGATGATTTAGCAACGATGATACAAGAAACCAGAAAAAGACTTCTACAGTTATTCATTTTCTCATCTCTGGCAGCCATAGAAACAGATCCCAGAGCCTGTATTTCTAGTTACACTCTGATACTGTGTCTACAGTAAATTGGATAATAAAATGTGAAAACAGGTCTCCCCTAAAAACTACTAGTTTGTAAAGTAACACATTTGTTGATATACATAAATACATGTAGGTATGTGTATTTCCTTCCTGCTGTCTTGACACTTCATTTCATAAGCGCTTCTGCAACTCTGTTCTCAACATCTTGTGCTTTGCTGCTGGCAGTAAGGTCAAGTGAGCCTGCCTCAGAGTCAGCATTTTGTTTATGGGATTGTGCCACAAAGGACTATGGGGAAGATAAAAAGTGCCAAAGTCTCTATATATGTTTCCATCAAAGGTTTCCAAAGCATCATGAAAACAAATGTGTTTTAAGTCAGCTCTCTTCGAGGGTGTGCTGGGGGGGTGCAGGGGCACTAACTACTTGTTCACTGTTACATGTGGCAATAGTGTATCATTTTAGGCTTGCCCTGACCTGAATCTGTCATCTGTAGGAAAAGGCTGTTTTAAAGAGCATAGAGTCCAAAGAATGTTTTTCCCAGCCTCTCCTGTACATCATTTAGTTCTTTATATTAATAGATGTAAGTGAAATACAAACAGCATGCAGACTGCAGTAGCTGAGTAAATGTTATGACTGGTGGGTGTTCTAAAAAGAAAAAGCAGTTTTAGAAAGGGTTGTTTTTTTAATTTGTGAAATAGTTTGCCAGTCTCAGTGGGTATTGTAGCCCTGTCAGATGCTGCTCATGAATTGGAAAAGGAGATAAGAGAGTTGTTGGAAGGGCTAATTCTGAAAGACTGAGTACCTGCAAGATGAATTTTGAGTTATGAGGTAGAGTTCTGCTTCAGGTCATAGAATCATAGAACAGTTTGGGTTGG
>NW_009937078.1:0-286 GCF_000696875.1 Nestor notabilis
TCCTCATGCTGCACCTGAGGGGCACAGGAGGTGGTGGAGGCTAGGTGCAGGGGCCATGCCAGCCAGCTGCCTGCCCCCTCCCCAAACCCAAATCCTGCTGCCCTGCACCTGCACCCCTCCAGGACCCCCTTCTTCCCCAGGCAGACATCTCTGCCCTCAGTGCCCACAGCAGAGGGCAGCGTTTAGCCACTACTTCCATCCCAACCCCAGGACTTGGTGCCACAGAGTGTCCCCGGGTGCCAGGGCCCCCCCAGCCCGCTCCCAGCCTACCTTCTCCAGCCACCCT
>NW_009937078.1:337-1032 GCF_000696875.1 Nestor notabilis
GTGCCCGGGCAGCAGGAGTGGACACTGAGGTGGTGTGGGGCCCTGGGAGCTGGGCACTGGGTTCCCAGTGCGCCAACTGTGCTGCTTAAAATAGGATGGTGAGAAACACAGTTGGGGGGAAGTAAAAATAGCTGTGGGGAAGGGGGCCCAGCAGTGCAGTCAGGGCTCCAGCAGCATGGTGCCAGCATGGCAAAGGGAGATCAGCCAGTGATGGTGCCCAAGCACCCTTCCCAGGGTAATGGGGCTGACAGTTCACTGTAGGATCAGGGCAGAACCTGTGCAGGGAAACTGAGGCACTGGTAGGTGCATCCAGAGCCAAAATGAGGTCTCTGCTGCCTCTCAGCAGCAATGGCAATTGTGCCCAGCCTGGGGGTACCACGGAGCCCCCCAGGCTTTGCCCACAAGGACCATGCCAGCTGTGCCAGGAGGATTTATTTAAATTAATAAAATTTATAAAAAGCACCAGACAGCAGCACTGCTGGGGTAGGGGACCACCACGGTCCTCAGCCCTTGTCACCAGTCCCAAGTGCCCTGCGGCAGGCAGGTGTCAGAGGGTGGGAGGTCATTGTGCCTGTAGAGGCCATGAGCATGGGTGAGCGACAGGCAGGAGGTGGCAGGGCCAGGCTGGACACGTTGGGCACAGCCCTTGCCAGCCCATCCGTGGTAGCAGTGGGAGGGGAAAAAGGCCCGCGGGG
>NW_009937078.1:1787-1987 GCF_000696875.1 Nestor notabilis
CACACCCAGTGCTGCGCTCTCCCCAATGGTGTGCACCAGGTCAGCCTGCCAGGGACAGAGAGATGTGACCGGGTTGGGGGGCACAGGCTGTGTCCCAGTGCTGAGCAGGACCCCTGGCACACCCACTGCCAACCCCAGCCCTTCGGTGCTTACTGGCTCCAGGAACCGGGCTGAGCGGCGGAAGGACAGGCGGGAGTAGG
>NW_009937078.1:2456-2719 GCF_000696875.1 Nestor notabilis
GCCATGGAAAGTGGGGTGCAGGAGGTCACGGATGTCCCCAGCCACCCTGGCGAGGTGAGCACTGAGGGGAACCCGCTGCGGGATGCCGCCATTGTGGGGGATGCCCTGCCGCGACAGGTAGGGGTAAAGCCCAAACTTGTTCTTGTAGAAGATGGTCATGTTTTGACCAGCAAAGCGGCCATCCTGGTTCTCCACGATGCCGTAGTTGCCAAGGGGCAGCCCCACGCCGAAGCGGTGCTGGCAGCGACTGGTGGGGACGTTCC
>NW_009937078.1:2733-3223 GCF_000696875.1 Nestor notabilis
ACCACAGGCTCCGGTGCCGGGCTCTCCCCGCCAGCTCTGCCCAGCACCAGGCAGGCCCACAGCACCAGCACCATCCTGCAGGGCTGGCACCCTGCAGGGAAAGGAGAGCAGTGGGGTGAGTTGGTGGGGCACAGTGCTATGCAGGGGTACTCTGGTTGTGCTGGCACTGCCACCCTGGCACGTGGGCTAAGATCAGCCACATGGGCCAAGCTGTCCCACAGGGCTGTGCTGCCTGCCCCAAAATCCCAGGGGACCCACAAACTTGGGGATTTTGGACACCTCCTGCCCCAGTGCCACCAGTGGGCATTTCAGCCTGCTGTGCCCTGGTGCCCAGAGCTCTGCCTGCACCACAGCCACAATTCTGACATGGCACTGCAAGCCACCAACCCCAGGACATCAGTTTTGCTGCTGGCTCCTACTCCTGCCTGTAGCAAGGGCACAGAATCACAGAATCACTGGGGTTGGAAGGGGGCTCTGGAGATCACCCAGT
>NW_009937078.1:3271-3865 GCF_000696875.1 Nestor notabilis
TTTCGTAATGCCTCCAGAGAGCGAGACTCCACACCATCCCCGGACAGCCTGTTCCAGTGCTCTGCCACCCACAATGTAAAGAAGTCCTTCCCCACGTTGAAGTGACACTTCTTGTGTTTCAGTTTATGGCCATTGCTCCTCATCCTGTCACTGGGCACCACTGAAGAGTTGGCACCATCCTCCTGGCACCCGCCTTTGAGATATTTATATGAACTAATGATATTTATATAAACTAACCCTTTCTCCCCCATTACTTAGCAGAGCCTACCCAGGCCAGGCACCAAGGTGAGGGACTGAGCTCCCCAAGAAACTGTGGTGGAGTCAAAGCAGCAACTCTGTGCCCCAGACTAGGGCAGGGCTGGAGGGGGCTGGGTGCCCGGTGCTGGCCAGCCACCGGGGTGAGGGATTAGGCAGGGAACAGGCCTGGTGATGCAGCAAGGGCAGTGCTAATCCCCTGGTGGGGCCCAGCCACTCACCGACCTTCCCAATGCCATGTCTCTGGTCCTTGCTGCCGCCGGCTGCGCTGGGGGGGTCCTGTCTGCTCACCCCACCAGCAGTGCAGTGCAGGAGGCCCTGTCATACTGCCCCTGGTGC
>NW_009937079.1:0-14225 GCF_000696875.1 Nestor notabilis
TGGCATCCCTTCCCTCTAGCATATCAACCAAGCCATACAACTTGGTTTCATCAGCAACCTTGCTGAGGGCACACTCAATCCCACTGTCCATGTCACCGACAAAAGTGTTGAACAACACAGGTCCCAACACCGATCCGAGGGACACCACTTGTTACTGGTCTCCAACTGGACATTGAACGGTTGACCACAGCTAATGCCCTATTATGTCCTGGAAGAAGAGAAAAGGTTTTCATTGATGTAAATGCAAAGCTTTCATTGATTAAGAACTTACTCGGAATTTGTTCATAAATATATTCAACCAAGGACCACATTAACCCATGTGTATTTCTACAAAGTACCCTTGAATTGCATGGCTGCAGAACAATCAAGGTACTACAGCAGGAGATACTTTTCACATTCTCTTCTGAAATCCTCTAATTATAGAGTCAAGCATCAAAGATCATAAGACTAGAAAGACTGTAGAAGAAGCATGACTAGTGTCTTTGTTAGGTCACTTATACAACGGCATGAACTCCAAGTCATAAGCCCCAAGTCACACACCAAGTATTCTTCTTGTTTTTAACCCAGGAAGAGAAAAAGGAGTTTTTGTCAGCTTTAAATTATAATCTAATTTAATAATTGGGATAATTGCAGATCTGAAGTATTGTCACAAGATTTAAGCTTAGTGTGTTCATGAGGTAAATACATACTAAGTGGCATTTATAAAGCAATTAATCAATCAGCATAGAATGCAACAATTTTTTCTAGTAGGACTTGTTATAGAAATGTCAACAAACATTAGTCAAAGAGAATGAAAGCAATACAGAAGAAATACTAGCTGCTTGCCAGTACCATGTTAGATATTAAATGTTTTAATTACAACATTACTGTAGTTCTTGCTGAATTTAAATTGTATAATTGGATTTCTATAGGTGGAGGGGCTTGTCTGGTTTTCACCTGGTACCAGTTTTCTACAGTCATACCCAAATTTGCTTTTTCTCATGTGGCTGCCCAGGGAATTTCAGCCTTACAGGTTCTACTGATAGTTTATCTAGGCACTGCTGGCCTTGCAAGACTCTGCTTCTGCAGTGGTCCTCTGTGCTCCCCTCAAATTGTTTGTGAAGTTCATTTGTCTCTCACATTCCTTAACCAACTGTGAGATCCAGGAACTCTTTCTTCATGGAGCTACCTGCAAGTTTATTCTCCTTGTTATTTGTCACATCCAGGAATTTCTCATGCTCTGTTCAGCAATTACTAATGTCCTGTTCTGCAGTTTCCTATACTCTGTTAACATTCTTCACTTTAGGCCAGGATATTTTTAGTAGCCAATCCCTTTGCCTGCTACCCTAACACAGGTGTGAACTGCAAAGCACAAGACTGAAAGGAGCTCATTCTTGAAACATTAATCACAGTACAGAGACAAAAGTTTCTAAATTCAGTGAAGCTATAAGTGACAAAAAGACTTTTGATCATAGTGGTAATGATATTTATAGCAATTATACTTAAAATTTTAATACGTTATTCTTCTATTGAAACACATTAGCTGCCATCACGCAGTGTAAACTGATGATATTTGTGGTTGAATAAATATTATCAGTTACAAGAGGAGGAATGGCTATAGATGCCTAGAATAATAAGGTAGTTGTATAAAAACCAATATAAACATTAAATGAAGAAAAGAGTAATACTAAATTGGCTATGCTATTTTCATTACCCATTATTGCTGTTTCCAGAGGTTTCTCAGCTGTTTCTCCACTGCAATAAATTACATCATAACAATGTATTTTCTGTTGCATGAGTGACTTCACGGATTCTAATAAAGTGTATAGTCATTAAAATCTCCTATGGGAATTGTGTAGATAGTGACTTCATTTTTCCTCTTTTTCAGAACATCCTCCACTGGCAAGGACAGAGTGAAGAGCTTTGTGGTAAAAGAGATCTTTATAACCTGAGTTTAAAAAAATATGGCCTGAATTTGTCAGACATAGCTAAACAGAATTCAAACTAGTTAATTAAATGTGCCACCTCCCACAAATCCAGCTTTTTATGTATCTGTCACTGCAAGTAAGACTTCACTTCTGAGCCTTTCAGTGGTTTATGCAGAAAATCTATGAAGATGTTAATATTGTCAACGTACGGGACAATGTGTTATACTTAAGGATTTATTCTTTAAAGCCATTTTAAATATTTTTAATTCTTCATGAGTAATACGTGTTTAAGACCTAATTTCCAAGATCATATTTCAAACAAATTTTTATGACTCTGACCCAAGCCATATGCTACAGCAGTAGATCATTTACTGTGTCATTTACCAAGATTCTCCATGAGAAAACATTCTTTAAACTTTGCAAGCAAAAAGAATTAATCAGAAGCCTAGAGGATCCTTGAGAAGCTTTATATTAATACAAACATTTTTTGAAATCCAGCTGCATAAATAGGTTTCTAAGCAAGATGCAAGTAACCTTAAAAAAAGGTTGGGATTAGAATTCAAACATCTCAATCTTTCTTCAAGTAATGCAACATCACTGTATGGCATAATTCCATATTACTGATTTTGCCACATAAGAGAAAAACATATTTAGCAACTTCCTCAGAATTATAAAGCCTTTCCTTAAAATTTCCTCAGAATAGATCATACATTTCTTGAACTACAAATAAGCTATGGTATGGAAAACAAATCTCCAGAGTTAGGGAATGAAGAATGCTTTTCCTAACAATTTTCAGCCAGGAGCTTGTTTAACTGTTAATAAACAACTTTCTTAACCAATAATGTATGCCTCTACTTTCTGTTACCTCACGACAGTAACAAAGAAGGGACATCTGCACACAGAACTCCTCATCATGAGGATAATACTTACCAACACCAGAAATGTATACCTACTGATGATGATTTATTACAGTGCTTGACACTGTTAGTATAGCTAGTGTGCATATAATAAGACAAGATCTATAAAGAAAACCTTTAAAAACTTGACTCCCATTTCTTACTCAGCCGAAACTTATCTTTAATTCACAGTTACTGATCTGCAGAAAGATATCTGTGTTAGAAAACTGACATCCTTCTATGAGATTCATCTTTGAAATGCCAGAAAGCAGAACAAGGTGCTGGAAGAAAATGGGTCTGCAAACCTAGTAAGGAGAGATTTTGGCATGATTTTAAAGTAGTTTAGAATAAAAGTAGAGTTTAGAACAGAACTAAGAGCTCTTTTACACAAATTGATTTTATTTTATCTGGCTGAGCTGGAGTTAGTTTTTTCCCAGAGCAGCCTTGGCTGGTGGTGGGTCCATCTTGGAAGCCATGTGGTATTGGCTCTATCGGACAAAGCAGAAGCTTCCAGAAGCTTCTGACAGAAGCCACCCTTGTAGTCCCCCTGCTATCAAAATCTTGACACACAAATGTAATACATTATTTTCATTTTATGGTAATTACATGAAAGTTACTTCTTCTAGTGTACGCTGTTTTAAGTTACTGTGGTTTTTTTGTTTTCACACTGATTCTCTGGCCTTGTCTTGTTGAAACTTATTGGTCAAATCTGGTAAGACCTATTCAAACTGGATGCCTCTGCCAATCCACAAAGGTCTCAATATCCAACTAGATGAGAATGAATGTTTTCATTATGAACAGAAAGCTGAAATTCAATTTGATTTTGCATGAGAAACCAAAAGTCATATCGTATTACAAATTTTACAAGGATATGATAAACAAGGAAAAGTGAAGAATAGCAAAGGAGATCCAGCAGTCCTGAGAACATACAAATAGTTAAGCCATTCCAAAATTAATGAAAACATATTTTAAAAAAAAATTGTATGAATCTGAATATTATTTTATTTAATCTCTTTCTAAATGTGTCAGCACCCACTACTGTAATTGCTGTTACAAAACTTTACAAGATATCTCTGGTGCCTGGCAGAATTCAAAGAGTTGTTTAATGTTTCTGCTTATTTGATCCAGGCCAGTCCAGTGTAAACATTTATCTTGTGTAGAATTGTATGTTAAAATTACTGCTCCATTGCTACAGTGTTACTATGAATGCAATATCATTTCACTGCAAACTATAATATAAGTACAATCTCTCAATAAAATGACAACAGCAGGCAGAACTGAAAGGATCGCTTATGCTACTGTCACAACTTTATTCTTTATGCAATGATATCAGTAGACAGTGGTTAATAAAAGAAGCGTAGCATGAAAACTTCGCCTTCTGATAGATTCCATCTATGACCAATTGCAGTCACATCCTTTAATATCATGCCAAATATATAACATTATATATGTCATTTTCAAAGGTCTTTATGTAATTCTACTTTTTTTAGAAATGCCACCTATTTAGAACGTAAATCTTCTCTAATTTTATACTGTGGTTCTGACATTTTGCATTTTCTCTACTATTGTTCATATAAGTTGACTTACGTGATGCAGCATACTGTTCTGATGCAGGAAATGCAGTTTTTCTCCACATTATACTAGATTAATATTTCTACTGTATCAGTAGTATTAGAATTATTAAAAAAACCATGTGAGAATTAGAATCTTGCCCACTATGAGAAACTATGTTCTTTTATACACATTATAATACTACAGTTTGGATTTTTAAAAGGATTCAGTCCACCAAATTTCAAATGATTTGGGATTCAAGTTCCTAATACCAATCATAAAGTTTTTACAATCCTTAATCTAAATCATCATTCATAGTAGGAAAAGTGGTCAAATATGTAACTACACAACTATGAATTGGTAAAACACATTGTGTAGATTCAGAATGGGAGGTAAATGGTGAAGAATCTCATGTTATTTTCTGTTAGGGTGTTCTCCAAGAAATAATCATTGAGTACTCATGCAGAATACTGGGGAAAGGATTTCTATATGACTAAGTAGGAGAGCCCAGCATTTTATATCATTAAGTTGAAGCTTATTGGGATGCTATTGTCAATGACAGCTTTAAAACCTAGCTCCAATGAAATGGCTTCCTTTTTTCCTCTTTGTCACTCCTCCTCTAGACTAAAGATTCATTGTTCTGTTCCCTGAACTGCTTTTATAACCCTATTTATTTGTTATTTTGTCCACCGTAAAATCAAACTTGTTAAATATGTACTCTGGAAAAGTGTTGACACTTTCATAAAAAATCTGCCATGATTTCCTGTCCTACCTCAGGGATTTGCACCATCTTTTTCCAAATTTGTTTTTAAAACATTTCAAAATTAAGATGTCTGGGACTGGATTTTTTCACTGTATCAATTAAAAATTCTATCCAAATGGATTCAGGCACTGCATCCAAAACATTTAGTTTTTAAAACAGACCTATCACCTGTACAGGCATTTTATGTGAAATGTCAGGAGGCTACACTACATAAAAGATCAAAATGTCCTTTGAGAATATATCTCACCAGTTGATTTGTTTTGCACTGAAAATGAGGAACTTTCATAATATGCACGACATAACTGGGTTGAATAATACAGAAATTGAAAACTAGTTATAAGAAATGATCACATTTCCTACAGGGTTCAATGGCTAGTAACTTCCAATTTTCCCAGAAGGAGCTCAGAAAGTTGAGCACTTCTGAAAGTGTCTGTATTTTCTTAATACCATTTATATTATAAATACCCAAAATTATTTCCTATGTCTAAGATATGTGTACATATTTTAACTTATTTTTGTCTCTAGAATCGAACTCTACTTCTTTACTCAGTGTTCTGCCTCATATTGTGGGTTCTTGCCTTAATTATAAACTTTAGTAGTTGCATTTTTATCAGAGGGAAATATTGTACAAGAATTCAAGAGCCTTTGTACTGTAGAAATCTACTGATCAGCCTTACAAAATCTGTATTTGTACTCCTCTCTAACTCAGAAAGGCACCAAGCCTCCTGTATAAGTCCAGTATTGTAGTTACTTTATTTACTAAGAAAAACACTAACCAGATCTAGTGAAGGAAAACATAGTGTTAGGTGAATTTGCTTCACTTTTGAGTATGCAAAGATGTAAGAATAATTTTAAGACCTAGACATTTATTTTTCAAATGAATTAATTCCCAACAGAAAATTATAGGATCCCAGGCTGAATTTAATGAAATAGATGTAGCTGTGTGTAGAAAATAGAACAGTGATGGAATGTAGGGAATTTAAATAAACAAATGTTACCACCTATGAAGCAGATCATTCTTATAAAACTTTGGGAAATGCTATGTGTTTAGATTTCTGCATATCAAGCATTTCCACATCATGAAATGCAATTGCATTAGTCGCATTGTTCACAATGCAATGAAGCATGCATATAAACATCTGCCCTGTGATACAGCAGCATTGAATATTAATGTGGTTAATGACTTCTTGTCTTTAATAAAAATTCCAGAAGACAAACTGTGTTAAGTGTGCATGGTGACAACAAAGTCTATTCTCATCTGTGCTTTATTTCTAGAACAAAGCCACCATGAGTTTCCTTCACCACTTGCTGTGGTGAAGGTTTTTTATTGTTTTGTGGAACAGAAAATTTTAAAAACTTTAAGCAGTACCCTCCTATATCCAAAATGAAAATCATGTGCCACTTCCCTTTTACCTGTATACTTTTGTCTGTCCCTGTCCTCAGTGACCTAACTTCTTGTTATAGAAACGCAAGTGCCCACAGCAACTTGTAGCTTCTGAAATCAAAATAATAACAGTCTGAAATAATAACAGTCTGAATTTATTAACATATTTAACTCTGTACATCATCATAACTGAAAGACAAAATCTGTCAGAAATTTCCCACCTTTCCTAAAAAAACCCCAAAATAATTAAAAATTGGTTTTAACATTTGGGGTTGAAAAAAGCAAGACAGGAAGACATGGAAGACTAATTAATAGTTGATGTGGAAGATTTTAGTAAAAACTTTTAAAAGCTATTTTAAAAAAAAAAATCTATATTGACTCTGGTTTTCACATAGTTTTATTCCTAACATTCCTTATATTCTGCAGAAGATCCCTCCCCACCTTTGGATATATTCATATTGAAATTACCATAACTTCTCTTTTGGTTGGTCAGGATGCAGTGCATGCTTCATGTGTATAACTGTGAACTAGTCAGCCCTATTCCAATCAGAATACTTTTGTGGACTGTATATTTTCCATTAAAACGATCTTTATCCCATGAGAAAGTGTGTGATTTTTAAAATAAACGTTGGGCCACAGTAACTGCCAAATTCTGGCCAGTAGCATCGGCACTGGGTGCCTTCTAAAGGGCACTCCTTGCTTTCTTACCTATTGAATGGAGAAAACTAAGCTTTTTCCAGAGAGAAAACAGCTTTTCCAGAGCCTCTGTCTCTGAATGATTCACTAGAAAAGGCTGAGATTCTCTTTTTTGTTACCTTCATTAGAGAACTTCAATACATAATCTAAGTATTGTCTGTAAAAGCAAGGAGATCCATTTCATTTCTCCTCTCTCTGAATGCCTACAGTATCATGGATTTGTATGAATTAAAGCAGGTTCTTGCATGGGGTGGGGGAGGGGGCAAGGGGAGTGACAAGTAATATTAAAGCTAGTGAAAGTTCATTATGTAGCTAACTGTCTAGCTCCTTGCTTTATAATTGTCTATAATTAGACTGTTATGGTTCTATTCAATCGGCATTTTCTTTTGTTATTATTTATTGAAAGTATCCCGAATAAGAACATACAGATTATTAATTTTGTCCATGACAAAGCGTAAGGAATACTTTCCCATTAGCTTCTCATTAAGGGCATCAACCCTATACATGGACAGAACAAGATAAAACTGGTGAGTTTTATAGGATTACTTCTGCAGTCAAGACATACTAATATTCATACTGGCTCTGTATCAAATATTTCTGTCTTAGATTTTCCCACTGCATCTCCTAAAGTTAACTTAATTGGGTCCATGGAGGTTCTTTAAATACAGGGTAGTGTCCAGGCGATATAATGTCTATATAAAATCCATGTCTTTATGCAAAACTACCTTGACATATCCATTTGAAACCCTTGTAAAAGACATACCAGTGGCACACTGTAGCAAATATTTGACTATTGTAAAGACCCAAATGGGGACTGGTATCAGCAATTGGTGTATGCGTTCTGTACAGCACTGCTGTACAAAGTTTATGAATGGGCTGAAATAAACTTGACTAAGAAAAACAGAAGCATTCTCTATTGCCTAAAAAAAAAAAAAAAAAAAAAAAAGGTGCAGTACTGAATTAATCTCAAATAGCAAATTAAATTTAAAACATTATTTTGAGTTTCGCATGAATTAGAGAATTTGTTATAATCCTGTAGCTATAATCCCGTAGCTATAATCCCGTAAAATGTATTACTCATTTTTAGAGGATATTTGCAACAAAAGTTTGACGTTCTCTGATTCATTCAAAAGCCATGGTTCAACTACTAGTGTCTCCTCCTCGACACTCCTTGAGGAAATAGTCCTACTTCAGAACTGCCTATACACGAGAAACTCAGCATTCTCTGTGAGGTCAGAGACTGATAAGGTGTTGGAGTGTGTGAAGCATGCCCCAGTTGAGACTTTTTGACAGGAAAAGCTGCTTTTCTACTGGTTTTGAGTTTGGAATCCTAAATTTCTCTAAATATCATTAAAACGCAGCTGTATAGCATAAACATAGCACAGAAAGATTTTAGGCACAGCCACTACCTTATCAGTGAGATTCCTACAGTAGCAAATGTGAAACTCAATTTTGCACAAAGGGACAATCACACAGGCAGCAATTTTATTGTATGAAAGAAGAAGGTATTTGGAGAATATACTTAGTTTGTTGAGATAAGTCTCACATAAACTGCAGGAAGAACTATTTTCTTTCAGAAAAATCTCAAGTGTTCTAACTAAAAAGGAAGTGAATTAAATAATTTACTCTAGCTCTGCTTACTGCGGCAGTGGAAGATTCATGTACATGTTAAACTGTACTTGAACAATTAAGGAAGAAAATGTGCAGATGTGACAGGCCTTCTCTCTCGTAGCTTTTCAAATCAGTCAGAAAATTGTCTCTGTTTCTGGCAGTAGAAGTGCAGCAGCAATTGCTTACTAAAGGTTTGTGTAGTTTCTATTGTTTAACAAAGGTCAGAGTCATAGTCAGCTCATTACAGAATGTATGTCAGTCCAGTGATGTGGAAAACTATGCTACCAACATGAAAGAGTCAGATACTAAATAAAATCTAGAGGGATCTGGGCTGTGAAGTCTGAGTGAGAAATGAATCTTGGTGTCCTGAGAATTGACAAAGGAGACACTGACATTAGTGTGTTTCATCCTCTGATCTAGCCACAGCAGATGGCACTGGCAGTAGGTCTAAAGAAGTCAGACTCTTCCAGGAGAGAGTTATTTAACAATTACTAAGAAACCACTTGTAAAGTAATAAAGTAAAATTTCAATGCTTAATACTGTTATGGACAGATTCTGTCTTGTACATTTCAAAAAAATTGAGTTCTCCATCTAGCTGGGAACTGTTGGGGACAGTACTAAGAAAATTAAGTTATTCATTTGCTGAAATATTTTGGCAGTTTGCCTATATTGTGTTTCTTTTTCATTTTTGCAATCTATCACAACATACTGGAAGTAAACATTCAATCACACTTTTCAGTTAAATTAAAAGGAAGATTCACCTGGATGTCAGCATTGCATAAATTTCATCACAGTAGTAAAGAGATTCTGATGTTCTATCTTCACATATACATTACTGTTCTTCCACTGTTCATTTTGTTCATAAAAGTAAGGGATGAGGAATAGTAACTACCAAAGTAAATCTGTGGCTATTGAAAATGTGAGATTTGTTGATGTAAGTCAGAATTCAGACACAGAGTTGAAAGAAGTAGGTCTGAGATTTTTCATAGTTTTATATCTATATTTACAAATGCAATTTTACTGTTTCTCAAAATCTCAATCCCATTTAAACATCAACACAATGCTGTCTTTCTGGTGGCCCTCAGAATTTTCCACCTTATCTTTCTTTCAGGAAACCTATTCAAGCAACAAACTTATTCATCTTACCTGGATCAGAACAGCAGGTTTCTGCTGCTGTGATGTTGCAGAGGTGCAGTAGGCATCTACTGTTGGGTAAAAAGCCTTTTCTTCTAGCAGCTACTGCAGCCAGTCTGCCAAATCTTAACAGAATCAGTAATGAGTCTATCCACAACAGGCAGAGATATTTGGTTCCTGTCACTGCACACACTGGAGAGAAAGGATTGTCCTTAAGGGGATTAAGAATGGAAAAACACTGTTCTGGTGAGACACATTTGAATGCAGCTTGGGTGGTACATAACTTAGATCCCATCTTCAAGGATACTCAGATATAATGTATAGCGTAAATACAAATGAGTCTTTACGCAGACAAAATATCCAGGAATTGGGTTAGGGAACATCTGAGTTATTAGAACGTAAGCAAATAATATTCAGTTAGATGCTGCTGTTGCAAGTTAGCATTCAAAATTTTGGCCTCGTTTTCATTCAGAACAAGAAAAAGCAAGTTATTTTAAAAAAATACAAACCCAATAAAAACCCCGAACCACAAATATTTTCTAGCTTTAAGTGCAAATTATGCAGACTTTCTTTTATATGGTTAATTGATCCTTGTTAAAAATAAACTCACAGGATGATTTAAAGTCTTTGAACTTTGAAAGGAAGTCCACATAAAGCCTATGACCTGCTTGCTTTGACAGTGAAATCCACATGACACAGTCAGTATTTCTCATTCTTTCTCTAGTTTATCCTCATTCTTTTTTGTATAATCTGTTGGATGATGTAAAATGGAAGTGTATTTTTACTTTCTGAGGGAAAAATATTAATTTGTTGTTATTGTTTTAATTTTTCAGTCAGCACTTTTTACAGTTGAATCACAACAAATGCAGAAGCTGAAGTTCCCATAGTAGCATTAACATATCCACAAGTGACAATAGAATCTTGACAGTACCACATAGTACAGTTTATTTCATTTGTCTTTAGTTTTGTTTTATATTTCAACCTGGTTTTAGTATTCTTGTATTATTTGCCCTCTGACTTACATTAGTTGCTATGAAACTAATCTTGTAGATAAGCATGAAACATATTGGTACTCACAAGTATAGCATAAAATCAGATCTCCTGAAATCTGAAAGGTGTCTTTGGAATGTGAACTATCTCTGAAAAACAAAATAATAATTAAACACCCACTCACGCTCCTTCACCCACCCCCCTTTAAATCAGTAGTTCACATTGTATACTCGAGAACTGAACAATTATTTTAGATAAAAATAAAATAGATTAAGCAATTCATGTTTTAGTAAAGTTTCAGCATGATATGCTGCTCAGTGAGCGTAACAAAACATCTGTAGCTAGAAACTGGTCTACAGACCATACAAGCTTCTAGAAACAATAATTTGATGATGCTGCTACAATTTAAGTAAAGAAATGTGAAGTGAAAGTAATCACACATTCAACACTAGATGCCCTAGGTTTCATCCCTGGTGATGAATAATGAGAATTATAATAAGGGATATTTACAATATGAAATTTAATATATGTTTGATAGAGTTCCGCAAAAAGGAAGGACTTGAGACTTTTCATAGGCCAAAAAAGAAATTTCTCTTAAAATTTAACAATTTCAGGAGCTGATGTTTTATAGAATGAGGAGGAAAAGGAGACATCTCAGTGTTAAAATTGATAATGTATGATAGAAAATGTTTGTGCAGGGCTGTTAATGCCAGATTTAGAGATATGAGAAGGAAGACCTGGATGGGTTATCACCCTCTTCTGGGTTCAGGTGTAGCAGTCATTTTTTTTCCTTCTTAGGAGCTGGCGTAGTGCTGTGGTTTTGACTTTCAGCCTGGGAACCATGCCAATAACACCGATGTTTTTAGTTATTGATAAGTAATGTTTACCCCAATCAAGGACTTCCTCAGTCTCAAGCTCTGTCAGTGAGGAGGGGAAGCTGGGAGGAAAAAGAAAGAGGACACCTGACCCAAACTAGCCAAAGGGGTGGGTATTCCATACCATAGCATGTCTTGCCCACTATATAAACTGGGGGAAGTTACCTGGAAGGCTCACATCACTGCTCGGGTTGGGCTGAGTGTGGGTCAGCAGGTGGTGAGCAATTGTATCCTCTCCTCCTGTTATTTCCCTTTCATTATTATTATTAGTGGTAGCAGCAGTGGTTTTGTATTTTACCTTAGTTACTGGACTGTTCTTATCTCAACCCGTGGGGTTTACATTCTTTTGATTCTCCTCTCCATCCCTCTGGGAGGGGTGGGAGGAAGAAGGGGAGATTGAGTGAGCGGCTGCATGGTTCTGAGTTACCGGCTGGGCTTAAACCATGACACACCCTACCTGTCTTTTAAGTTGTTGCTTCAACAAAAGCACGGAAATCACAGAACTACACAAGAGTCAGGTTTGAATGGGACCTCTTCAAATCAATTGACCTAGTTTTCTGTCCAAAACAGGGACTTTGGTGAGGTTATCCATGACTCCATCAAACCAAGTCTTACATACTTCCAGTGAGAGAGATTCCACCACTTCTTCAGGCATTTTATCCCAACATTTATTGGCATTAAGGTCTGGGGTTTTTTTTAATTTTTTTTTTTTTTAAAGAAAACTGCTACATATAGGTTCAGTCACTTTAAGCATTTCCTCTGAAGCAACTTCTTGTCTGTTGCTTCTTGTCCTGTCACTATGCACCTTATGAAGACTGTAGCTCCATTCTTCCTTAACTGTATTTCAGGTCCTGGAAGTCTATGATTAGATCTCCCATAAGCTTTCTCCTTTCTAGATTGATCAAATCCAGTTCCTTCAGACTTCCTCTACATGTTAAATACTCTTCAGTAGCTCACCTTGGAACACTGCCAAATGTCATAGTATTCAAGGTGTGGCAGAAGAAGTACTAGAGTGGAATACTCACATGCTTTCAAGTACTAATGCAGCTCAGGCCATGACTTCTTCACTGCCACGCTTTTCAGCATTGCTACACCAAATCAGGTCTACCTCAGCGTGTACTGCTGCTGGGGATTAGTCTGTCCCAGATGCAGCACTTTGCATTTCTTTGTGTTGAACCTCATGGATTTTTCTTAGCCTCGTCTTCCATTTTTTCCTTCTGCCCTATCTAACTCTCCCCTCATGTTGGTGTTACTTGCAAATGAGATGACAGTGCAGTCAACATCTTATTTGTAAGCAATAGATCCAGAGGAATACAAGTCCTAACAACTGGCACACCCAGTGACAGCATTGTAAAGTATACCCTGACACACTCCAGAAACATACTAGATTTGCCTGTTGCCCTGGTTTAAACCTAGATTGCAGTCAAGTAACATGCAGCCACATGCTCACTTCCCCTCTTCCCCCCAAACTTCCTGGGCAGGATGAGGAGAAGAATCAGAAGAACGTAAAACCTGTGGGTTGAGAACAGCAATGGGGGACATTACTGTGGGGATCTGCTACAGACCGCGTGACCAGGAGGACTCTGTGGATGAAGTGCACTACAGATAGATAGGAGCAGCCTCATGTTTGCAGGCCCTTGTCCTAATGGGGGACTTCAACCATCCTGATATCTGTTGGAGGGACGAGACAGCCCGGCACAAGCAATCCAGGAGGTTCCTCGATTGTGTGGAAGACAACTTCCTCTTGCAAGTAATAGAGGAGCCGACAAGGAAAGGTGCCATGCTTGACCTCATGCTCACCAACAGGAAGGGCCTGGTTGGAAATGTGATGCTCCAGGGCAGCCTTGGCTATAGTGACCATGAGATGGTTTAATTCGAGATCCTCAGGACGGTGAGAAGAGCACACAGCAAGCTCACTGCCCTGGACTTCAAGAGAGCTGACTTTGGCCTCTTCAGGAACCTACTTAGTAAGGTTCCATGGGATATAATCCTAGAGGGCAGGGGGGCCCAAGGCTGCTGGTTGATGTTCAAGGGTCACCTGCTACAGGCTCAGGAGTGTTGCATCCTGACTAGAAGGAAGTGTGTCAGGAGAGCCAGGAGACCTCCATGGATGGATAAGGAACTGCTGAGGAAACCTAAAGGGAAAAAGGAAGCTCACAGATGGTGGAAGCGAGGGCAGGCAACCTGGGAAGAACACAGGAACATTTTCCAGGAAGCTAGGGACCAAGTTAGGAAAACTAAGGCCCAGTTAGAATTAAATCTGGCAAGGGACGTGAAAAATAACAGGAAAGGCTTCTATAGGTATGTTACAAATAAAAGACAGACTAGGGATAATGTGGGCCCTCTCCAGAAGCTATCAGGAGAACTGGCTACCCCGGATTTGGAGAAGGCTGAGGTTCTTAATGACTTCTTTGCCTC